>NW_026042419.1:0-300000 GCF_023856365.1 Brienomyrus brachyistius | reverse complement strand
AGTCTTAGCACATGACTCGCAGGAACTCATACAAGCATTACGAGACTTGCGAAACAGGGTAGAGACAGCCTTCGTAAGACGCGCAGACTATGGACGAATAGCGCAATGTAAACAAAAAGATGGAGAGGAACCTGAGGATTTTATGGATAGAATGAGAGTTGTATTTAGAGGAAACTCAGGGATCCCATTTGATGAAGAGGCAGTAGGAGTGTACCAACAACAGCTAAAACGAGCTTTTGTCGCAGGCCTAAAGCCCGAATTGCGAAAATATCTTGACAAACATTGGGTACATCAGAATACTGGTTCAGTCCAACAAGCACTATAATATGCTCAACACGCGCAGAAAGCGCAGAAACAGGAAAAGACAGACACAATATTCAGCGCCTCAGAAGTAGTAGCGCTAGTGCAAATGAATCCTCCGGGGAGGGGAGGATTCAGAGGAAGGTCAAGAGGCCGAGGAAGGGGGAGAGGTGTTTTCAGAAACAATTACAGGAATTCGTCTCAGCAAGATAACATTTGCTGGACATGCAGGAAACCTGGACACTTAGCTAGGAATTGTAGAGTAGGGAAACAACCATATAACCCAAACTCCATTGAAAACAATGATCAATGACCCCCCTCGGAGGCCCCTGTTACCGACACCATCCGAGGCAAAACAGAGGTGATTTTAAGAAAGGAAACGGAGGTCACTTTACAAGACCTTTTAGATAAGGAAATAGATTTACAAGCAGTGTGTCAGTTATTAGCAGAAAGGCAGTGGGAAACCTTGCCAAGTCGGAAGTTAGTCATAAACGGCAAAGTATATGAATGTCTGTGTGACACTGGAGCATGTAGGACTGTCCTAACCTCCAGTCCTCCCGGAGTCACATATTCTTCATCAGTCATAAATATAAAAACGGCAGGAGGTCAGACAGACAGACATCAGTTAACAAACCCAGTTGCAGTAAAAGATAAGGAAACTGGACTTGAATGTCAAGCACAGGTGTTAATAAGCCCTTCTTGTCCTGTTAACTTGTTAGGCCGAGACCTTATGGTACAAATGGGCATTAGCATGGTTGCCACAGCCACTGGCATGAAAGCAATCGTAAATGAAGAAGCTTATGTTGTGCAAGGAACCACAACACCACAATATTACTGGTCTCTGGACCTAGGGGGAACTGCACAGACACGAGAATTATTGCGGAAAACTAGAGAAAAGCAGTCCCCTAGACAGGCCCAGTTCATGCCTGACGATGCCTTACACGTCACTATGTGGTACAAAGACACCCTTGGACCAGATTATGTCTATGACAAAACGTTTCATGCCCTCCAAGACACTTGTATTACCTTACAACATATGTATGTTAACCCCACCACTGGGTTTTCAGCAGCCTCAGTCATTTTATCTAACAAGCAACAGGCTGTATTTAGAGAGAGAACACCACACGTATCTCTTTCAAAACCACCCCAGATGCAGTGGAGAGATGTAGAGATGTTCTTACGAGATTCTATGCACAGTTACAATGACTACCAACCCGTATCTGGCTCCTGTTGGAGCTATGATGAGAAACACAATGTGTGGCGGTTTCCTTTGGGATGGAGAGTTCAAACCACTCCCACCACACACTTAAAGGACCCAACCTGACAAATTTTTTCAACCCTGGAGGAGGGATCATGTCCAGATCTAGATCGCCTCCCAGAAGGGTTGTGGTCGTCCTCCCCCACTGATGTAGGGCTGGTAAAGGGGTTTCCACCTTACAAAGTAATTGTGAAATCAGAACACCGTCCGGTAGTTAGGCAATACCCATTAAAACCTGAAGCAGAAAAAGGTATAGCCCCTGTAGTGCAAGACATGTTAGCATCAGGAATATTGCGAGAGGCTCCTGAAGCCACTTGCAACACTCCTATCTTTCCAGTCCAGAAGGGACATACAGGGAAATGGCGCATGGTGCAGGATTTAAGACCGGTTAATAACATAGTGCAACATGCAGCACCAGACGTGCCTAACCCACACTTATTGCTCAACTCATTGACTCCTGATAAAAGCTACTTCTCAGTAGTGGATCTTAGTAATGCATTTTTCTCAGTACCATTGCACCCTGATTCTCAACATTTATTTGGATTTACCTATAAAGGGAAAAAATATACATATACTAGACTCCCTCAGGGATTTTCTGAAAGTCCACATGTATATACCATGGCCCTTAGATACTCTATGAGTACCTGTGAAATACCATCACATAGTCAGGTATTACTATACGTGGATGATATCTTAATAGCAGCAGATTCAGAACAACATTGCAAAGAAACTACCCTAACTGTGCTTCAGCATTTATACAATACTGGACATAAAGCTTCTAAACAGAAGTTGCAGTATTGCAAAAAGACAGTTGTCTATTTAGGGCATAACCTTTCACAAAAAGGTCGCTCGCTGCTAGAGATAAGGAAACAAGCTATACAGGAAGCACCTAAACCACAGACTAAACAACAGATGATGTCCTTTTTAGGGCTCTGCAATTATTGTAGAGAATGGTTACCAGATTATGCTTTTCTAGTTCAACCTTTGCAAAATTTAATATACGGGAAGGAGATGACTCTAAAGGACAAAATACAATGGACTGAGGACGGAGAAAATGCTTTTACAAATTTAAAAAGAATGTTGCAAACCAATGTGACCCTTGCTCTACCAGATTATCAACAACCATTCACCCTATGTGTAGATGCTAATCAAGGTTATATGAAAGCAGTATTAACACAGCCATTCGGAGCAAAAGAGAGACCGTTAGCATTCTATTCAAAACGATTAGATGCAGTAGCAGCTGGCTTTCCACAGTGTTTACAGGCATGTGCAGCTGCTGCAGAAGCAGTAAAGGTATCAGCAGAATTGGTACTTTGTCACCCCCTCATACTTAAAGTTCCTCATTCTGTGTCTCTAATCTTGTTGCAGACACCGCTTCCATTCTTAACACATACAAGACATCTTACCTTAGTGTCACTTTTGCTCTCACAACCTAACATTGAACTTCAGCGGTGTGGCCTATTGAACCCTAGCACGCTCCTCCCCACCGCAGAGGATGGGGAGCCACATTCTTGCAAAGCAACAATAGAAGAACAAACAAAACCAAGAGCAGATATTCTGCAAACTTTTATACCAGGATCAGAAGTTGTTTATGTAGATGGCTCAGCATCAAAAAATGATATGGGAAAAAATAAAGTTGGGTATGCTGTAGTTACATCTACTGAAGTGTTAGAAGCCAATGCACTCCCTTCTACTTGTTCAGCACAAGCGGCTGAACTCTATGCTGTGATCAGGGCATGTGAACTGTTCAAGAACAAGTCACTTACTATCTACACTGATAGTCAATATGTGTTTGCAGCTGTCCATCACCATGCAAGAGTCTGGAAAAATAGAGGTTTTAGAACATCACAGGGCACATCTCTTACTCATACAAATTTGCTACTTAGATTATTAGACGTTGTGCATTTACCGACTCACTTTGCACTGTGCAAATGCAAAGCACACCAGACTGATGACTCTGCAGAAACCGCAGGAAATAGTTTTGCAGATAAAACCGCCAAAGAAGCGGCACTGAAACAACCTACCTTATCAGTGGCAGACATTCTTTTTATAGATAGCGATGTGCTATGTGATGCACAGATTCATGCTCCTAAAATAGAAGTACAAAGTTGGATCAAAAGAGGAGCAATACAACGAGAGAAAGTTTACTATATGAATGACAAGCCCATCCTACCAAAAAATTTATACAAAACAGCTGCTTTGGTGAGCCATGGAAATACTCATGTCTCAACAGGAGGGATGGTACATATCATACAACAATATTTCTATGCTATAAATTTTTCTGATTATGCAAAACAATTTTGTAGGACATGCTTAATTTGTTGTAAACACAATGCACAAGGAAACATCAGACCAAAACGTGGCCAGTTCCCCACAGCTGAGTATCCGTTTCAAGTTGTACATATGGATTTTATTGAATTATCTTGGTCACAAGGAAAGAAATACTGTCTAGTTATTATAGACACCTTTTCTAAGTGGGTAGAAATATACCCTGTAAAGCATTGTGATGCAATGACCGTTGCAAAATGTTTGGTAAGCCATTATTTCCCTACCTATGGCATACCTCATATTATAAGATCAGACAATGGGACTCATTTTGTAAATCAGACTATGTCCCTTTGCTCACAAGCATTAGGTTTTACGCTTAAGAATCATTGTGCGTATCACCCTCAGAGCGCAGGCTTAGTGGAAAGGACCAACGGCACTATTAAAACAAGGCTAAGAAAGACAGTGGAAGAGACAAAAAGGCCGTGGCCAGAATGTTTGTCTCTAGTAAAATTATGGATGAGAATAACTCCCACTCCTGCAGGATTAACACCTTTTGAAATAGTGTATGGTAGACCATTTCCCCTAGCAACTGAAATGAATGACATAGAAAAAGCAGACCGAGAAAATACGCTGGCCGATTGGATGCGTAAACTACTAACATCACAACAAAAACATAGCCCCAGTAGTCTGCCGGTAAATTCTGTTTCTACTCAACAGGATAACTTGCAGCCGGGAGATTGGGTCCTGGTCAAGGTCCTGTTGCGGAAAGATTGGAGCACACCTCGGTGGGACGGTCCTTATCAAGTCCTCCTTACAACACCAACAGCAGTAAAGATCGCAGAACGACCTTCCTGGATACACAAAAGTCACTGTAAACCCATCAAGCCCTTATCAGAGGCCTCAGCAACAGAGTAGCAGTGGAAGTCCGCTACAAAGGCACAGTAACCAATAGGGTGCTGTTGTCTCAACCCGGTGAAGAAAACAACTGAGCTGCACTCTATTTAGGATGGCCCTGATAGGGTGGGGATGTGGTAAAGTGACTCTAGGGGTCATTCTTGTTGTAGGACTTGTATGGTTGTCCTGGCTCTCACCAGCTCCATTACAGCACCTACGGCGATGGACCCATGATGACTTCCATCTACGCCCGTTGCCCGCTGACCACTCACATCCATTTATGCAAAACTACTGGTACCGATATGTACATGATACTGTAACAGCGAAAAATGTGACAAATTGCTATGTTTGTTCAGTAATGCTCACTCATAGTGAAGGACCTACGGTGTATGGCAGAGCTATGAATATCTTCTGCAGGTATAGGATATCAAAGTAATGTTTCACTTATATTTTCTTTTGTTTTTCATTTTATTTTTCTGTTGTTTTATTACTGTTATACCATGTTTGAAAATGTTTATTAATCAAGCTCTTAACGCTGCTTTTCGGACACGCAGTACAATGTTTCTCTCCCTTACCCAAACTATAGAGACAGAGCCTGTTTCCAGCGATGGCGATGAAGAAGACATATAATTCATAATGACGGCCGAGCCGAAAGCACCCGTGCAGGGCTCGGACCTGAAGAACCGGAATTAAATGTTTTCCAGGATAATGACAATGTGGTCTAAATGAAGGTTGTACCTAAAGTGCTTTTGCAACTTGTACAATGTTGATGCTTCTGATCATACTGTCATGATAAACAGGAGGGACTGTTAGGTTGAAGAAACAGTTGTTAATCATTTCTGTATGATCAGCAATGAGTGTAAATATATATGTATACGTTATTTCTTATCTTCTAGCCACATACTCTTAGCTATTGTACTCTAAGTAGGTGGTTAACAGCTGCCTACTTAGATAAGAATCTCACTTCCCTCTCTTGCGCCCCCCATTGACTATAAATAAAGAAGACAAGGGGAACCACCCTTTGTAACACATTCTGCTGTAGTTTGCATTGCAGAGAGTGTGGGTACCCTTGCAAGTAAAACTGTAACCTGTGTGTGTCTCATAAATGTGGAGTTGGGGTGGAAACGCCGGGCGCTTTCCCCAACAGGGACGTTTCTTAGGTTAGAAACTGCCGTCACTGCAGCCAACACTGACTTTTAAGGAGAGACACTCAGCTCTTCCTATGAGCAGATCCACCATGGTGCACAAAATGACAGTATAATTATTATTTTAGGTGACACTTCAAATGTTGCATTATTTCATTCTTTACAAAACGACATTTTTATAACAATGATGTATAACAATGTTAATGTGTTTATGTATAATTCATATTTAAATTAAAGTTCATATTTTAGTTAAAAGCTACACCTACAGTACGTATATGAACTTGAATTTGAATCCAAACCCTTTTTCGTTCTTCTTCTTTAAATTCAAATATAAATTTCAATGCCACAACCTGTTTTCAACCACAATTCAAATGTAATTCAGATTAACAAAATGAACTGAAATTCAAGTTCATATATGTATTCAAAATCCTGAATTTTAGGATACGTATTTGAGAATTTCATTCTCAAATCAGTTCTGAATGGTGCACATCCCTAGTTCATATGTTAAATCATGCATTTTTTTTTTCAGAGTGAATACACACTGACTGCTCAGATAAATAACGTCAAAAATAATTTTCTTTTGTTGCTTAAGATTTTTGCACAGTCCTATACTGTATATAACAACTCAAACATTTTTTTATGTTATTTGTTTTAAAGAGGCTGCAATGTGTAACATTAACATCTGTATAAAGAGAAGGTTAGGCTTTTGGCTGACAGCAAGCAAAATGCAACAAATTGTATAATAATAATAATAATAATAATAATAATGAATGATTTTTGTTTGATGTTTAGAAAAACATTTATGGAACAAAGCAGACAATAAGGTATCTTTGCTAATTTTATATTGACAAACAACTAAACTGTCAAAATTATTTTGCAGGGAATAATCTTACTGACATTATAATAAAGCAAATATGAAAATAGTTGGAATCTCATTTACCTGTGATTATGACAAAGGTTCCATTCCCGAAGGTGACCTCATGAAGAAACACAGCAGCACAATAATACACTGCAGAATCTGACGGCTCCACGTTAGAAATAGTGAGGTTAAAACTCCCCTCTGCATTCAGTAAGGAGTAACGTTTTATGCTTTTATATTCCTTGTAAAATTCACCAGGTACGTAGAGAAGTGCTTTCGCCATGGGCTGGGGCTTCCGACCAACAGCTTGCTTAAACAAAGTAACAAAAGTTGTTTCTCCTTGACAGAAGCATGTCAGGGTCACACTGTCTCCAAGCTGAACCCTCATCAGGTGACTGGGCTGAACAACATCTGTAGTCAGTGCAGTGTCTGCAAAAACAGAAAAACAAAAAAAATCATAATCAAATAAGACATATAATAGTAATCTAAATAACTATTAACTATGATGCAGATTAAATGGCCAAATTCCACTGATCACATCATACAGATAAATGAAAATATTAAAATCCCAAAATAATTTATATTATAGGGCCTTACTAATGAAAATGAGAAGACCAAAGAGTCTGAACATTTTTGTGCTTCCACTGTTTAGAATAAACTGCTCTGCTGCTAAGTGAGAGATCATGGTCGTGGTCGGGATGAAAGGGCAGGAAACAGAGAGGAAACAGAGAGACACACATCAGGCTGATCTGATTGGCTGTTCACATGGGAACTTAAGTAACAGTGAAAAAGCATTTTAATGTGCACTTACATGACGTTTATTAATTTACTCCTTAACATCCAGTTAAAATGAGAACAATTAGATAAACAGGAGCAGATACTGAGCATATAAAGTTCTTTGTACAGAGTGCTGAGATACTGTGGGAGAGCATTTGCTAATCATCTCTCTCAGACAAGCTCAGCACAGTATGAGTCTGTTATCTATCTGATATTAGACAGTCTCTCATACAGTAATAATAATTGATACTTTATTGGTCCCTGTGGAGAAATTGTCTTAACTTCTCTCTCAACTTGCTCTCTTTTTTTTAGAGTAAACAGAGTAAGTTGTCTGCGAAGGGCAGCCACCCATAGTGATGCCCAGTGAGCTGGGGGTTAAGGGCCTCGCTCAAGGACGCAGAGATGTGCTGTGGCTGGGTTTGAACCAGCGACCATCTTATTACAAGCACACAGGCATTAGATCTTCTAATCACACTTAAAAGGCAGATTAAATGTTCTTTCCACCATGCAAACAGAATGTAAATTGTAGCTTTACTGCTTAGATTTACATTCACACATTTGCATTTAAAACAAGCATTTTAAGTGATGTACATGAGAGTAAATGGTGAATCAGTTTATTTGCCACTCTACACATTACATTGGCGCCCATTATAAGTAACTGTACAGTGACATTGCAGTTCCTCAGTTGCTTTGATGCATTTCTGGAATCACCCTTAACATCTGCAAAACTGTAAGTGCATTTCCCAAAACAATTCGTGCAAACAGCACCACACAGATGGACTGTCTACAAAAAAAGTCATAGAGGCCACCAGCAGCCCGAATACCACACCGTAAGGCCGTATGTTAGGATGCTCTCTATGGCAGAGCGGTAGGAGGCCACCAGCAGCCCGCATACCAGACCGTAAGGCAGCATGTTAGGATGCTCTCTATGGCAGAGCAGTTGAAGGTCCCGATCAAGAAATCCGACAAGTTTCCCCAATAAGCCAGTAACCCCGCTTCATAGAACAGGCCACAGGACTGGTTTTGGTGAGATAGTCCGAGTAGTAGGTAGAAATCAGGATGGAGACTGAGTGTGGGTCTAACAGGTGAGCAGATGTAGGACAGAATGTAGAGCCCTCTGGTGGAGTGCCTGTGCATGACTGAATGTATGGTTTGGGTCTGATGGTCTGAATAGTTGGTAGAAATAGGCACCTTCCTACCTGATGTGGTAGGTCTAGATAAGGGGTCACCAACATGGTGCCCCAAGGATGCCCCCAATGACCACATGAGTTGCCCGTGGACCTGTTCTATAAAATAGCACAACTCACCAGCGAACATCATCTAAAATTTAATTTTGTCCTGTTTCTAATCTATCACATTTGCATTTATATAGATTTGAAATTGAATATAAAAAAGCATTTAAAACATGTTTATCATGCATGAAGTTTAGACATGTTTAGGAGGGCGTTTAAAACTGATATCAAACTTCGTATGGCTCAGTACCCGTGAAGTAGCTCTCCGTTTTAAAAAGGTTGGTGACCCCTGGTCTAGATCTTGCAAGTTTGTTTGTACTGGCTGTGTGAACATACTGTAGCACTGTTAAGAATATGCAACACAGCCTGAGTTGGGGATCTGCTGTATGCATCAGTAATATAATGCTTTGTCCTTTTCTAGGCTGTTCATTAAGACATAAAGCCTGAAAGTTTTCTGAATGGCATTAATGAAATTGAGCACTGCCCCCACCTGCTGGCCAATTTATTAAAACATTGAAATCGCTGTCTGCACAGGCTGACGTGTCATTTAAGTCTGATAATTTTCTATGAGTCAAACGGCAAGAAAATGACAAGAAGTTAAAAACATGGAGTTAGATGAAGGAGAAAAGATTACAAATTTGAAGATTATGAAATCAGGACATGTCAGCTAAGTCAGCCAAGGTGGGTCTTAAACATATGGACGGAAGTATGAGCGCTAAACTTAAACGGGTTCACTTGTAACCGCTGCCACCAAATTTCGTTAAATTGCTGGGGAGGTCCAGATACATGAGACAGGAATAGAAGGATTATTCTTTATTAATATACAGACGAGGGTTACAACCCTCCCTAGGGCAATAGAAGGGGATACCTGCCACGGGACATTCTAAAACGCTTAATGTGAAAATGCGTAACGCAACTTAATGTATTAAAACAGTCACCACAAATCACCAAATTTCTCGCGAATGTATCTGGCCATAAAGACTTACCTGACAAGAAATCAAAACCGAAATGCTAGGAATATGGACTTTAAGCCTTTTCTTTATGGGCGTCAATGGAGGGGAAAACGCTTGACGTAAGATGAAGTCCATATTCCTAGCATTTCGGTTTTGATTTCTTCCCTGGCATGGGTGACGGGTGCACCACGTTCCCAAAGCCACGTTAGCCTCGAGCGAACTGCCCGGAGAAACCGCTCACACCAGCGCTGCAACCCGATCTCCTCCCCTTTTAAACACACATTTCTATGGCGTTAAATTAGTGCCAAAAGTCGTGCGCATAAAAACAGAAAATCCATGCTCTCTACGCGCTCGCGATTGCACAGCACTCACTCACTCGCTCGCCGTTAAATTAGGGCCAAAAGTCGAACCACGCGCGTGCGTGTGCTCGAGTGCTGAAAACCCATCCCCTCTACGCGCTCGCGTCTGCACAGCACTCGCTCGCTCGAATTTCCCGCTTCGTCTTACCGTATATAAAAGAATGGGCCAATGTACGGTAAATTGCATTGTGAATAAAATTTCTTAATACAACATCACAAAACCAATTTAATAAATTCAAATCCTGGGAAGAACGCTCCTCAGATATTAGTTCTCGGGTTAGTGTTAGCAGACTATAGGCGAAACCACCTTAAGTGCTATCTGTTAATGTTTATTAAATTAGCATTAAAATGGAGAGGTTTATAATATCTTTTGTCCTTGTAGCTGCTAAATACACTCATTATTAAAGCCATAAAGTTGTCTGCCTACTACATTGGAATCTCCACTGAGTAAGTGTTTTTGATGGATTTTATTTAACTTTATTATACTCTGGTCCTTAGATCTAATGTCATACTTCTTCACTTATATTGTTTGTGAAAAGGTTTACCACGGTCAAACAGAGCAGCCACTACATCATCATACATGAACAAGCACCTCACAAAACAAAAACATTTCATTTTCATAATTAAAACTTTTGAATGGTAGGCCTAGTGTGTGGATCAGAGACAAGATCTTGACACCTCATTAACTATAATTTGTTCTGTGAACAGCTCAGATACCACCTTCTCGAAAGTCTTCTGCATAAAATAGAAATAGGATTCAGCGCGACTTCACTAAATTTGGATTACCTGGAGTTCCTTTGTCATCAGGAGCTGTATCTTCTGCAGGCCCTGTCTAATCACATTGAAGTACCTCCTGCTATCACCCTGGCTTTGCAAGAGCTCTTTGACCTTGTGAGGGCACATCTGGAACGTCCAGCCCCATGTGTCACACAGGAAGTCGCTGCCACCAATAGACGACCCAAGATTTTGATTGAAGAACAATGTTTGAAAGAAATGCTCCATACTCAACTTCCTGTGCCTTGCATAGCCACACTGATGGGTGTTTCAAGAAGAACAATCTTAAGAAGAATAAAAGAGTATGAGCTCTGTGTTAGGGAACTTGACAATTTGGTTTCTTCTGTCAAGAATGATCTACCAAATGCAGGCTACAGGATAGTCAATGCAGGCTGCAGTCAATGGGCTACAGGGTTCGGTGGAGAAGAGTTGCAGCCTCCATGCATAGGGTTGATTCCATGCGCATCATATAAAGGTTGTCAAGTCTTGGCTGTGTTGTACGCAGAATGTACCAGGGCCTTTGTCTCTAGTACACGTGGACACAAACCACAAGTTGATCCGGTTTGTATTACCAGCAAATTTATTTGGAGTAAACCCTGGGTGGATTGGTGTGAGGTGGTGGTGGGGCTTTGGAGAAGATTTCCTGCCGATCAACACTAGCAACTTATATCTATCTGTCATGGAGGTCTCGGGACTCACAGATATTCAGAGACATGTGGATAGTTTACCAGTGGTTTTCAGCAGGAAATAGTTATTACTACAAATTGTCACCCCCCCCCCCGCCCCCCACAGAAACTGGATCTGGCTATAGTGGGAAAATCTTTTTTTTTTTTTTATTTGTGAGAACTTGAAAGCAAAACAAAACTTGGAAAAAATATATGCTCATTCACCAATTTTCTAATCTGGGGTCTAAAGTGGTCAGGCTTGCAAGTGTATTTGGTTATTTGTCTATCCTAGCCTGTTGCAGTGTATATTTCCTGTATATTTTGCATGTAAAAAATGTTGTTTGTTATGTCAGTGCTTAATATTATCATGTAGTCTTCATGAACTTTCTTCATCTTGGCCAGGGACTGCATTTGAAAAGTAGCCACTTGACTAAAATTGGCACATTTTCAGAAATGCCAGCAACAATACTGATAATGAACACCCCTCTAACTGACTCTCAGTTGGTTTAGAAAAAAGACTTTTAAGAGAAAAGAAAGCCTTCCTTTGGTTTAGCATTTTTCTCTTTTTTGTTGGCTGTGCACAATATATTAGAAGAATACCTTACAATTATATTAGTTAAGAAATAACAGATTGCGTATATACAATATTAAGGTGATAACAACAACCCTCACTGTCTCTAGGTGCTGCTTCAGACAGGGCATTCTGCAGCAGGGACACCACCCGTCGTGCAGCATCCAGCAAATCTCCCTATCACAACAGCCCACATAACAGAATAACATTAGTGTATGATTCAGTAGGGCTAGTCCAGGTCTGGAAAGTAGTTGGGCCAGATTTTTAAACCAAGAAATTTAGCTGGGCCAGACATTTTCAGCGGCCCAGTAAGCAACAGGTAATGGCATTTTAAACAAACACAAATCAAGGTACATTATTTTAAAAAACTACAACTGAACAGAATCTGAGAGCAATATTTTTTTTCACTTCTGAAATGAGAAAAATATTTTGGTCGTATCTGACCTAGACGCATCCCAAAGAAAAAAAATGCCTATTAGATGGTAAACAGACATAAAGAAAAAGGGAAAAATCGTCTATAATCATCATCCGCTTATACTGTGGTGATCCATTTCACCCACACAGGCATGATCACCATTAGCGGTTTTCACATTATTGTCGAGGTGACTATTCACTTTACCTCTGCTTTCTCCGACATCTTCCTGATTCTGCCGCCAACAAGGGGCTCATAGGGTGGAGACTGAGGGTGTTAAACAGACCAATCTTTTGTCACTGAATGCAACAAATAATGTATTTATCTGTCAAAAGTCCAGCACCAGGAAAAGCAACAGAGTGACAGTAGAAACTGTAATAATAATGGAAGTGCGCCGCCCTACAGGGAAGGAGGAGTGATGGGAGTCCCGGTGGTGGCTAAGCGCGCGTGGGGAGAGGCGTCGTACTGTGAGGCTTCATGAACTTCCGATGGGGCAGTGCTGTCATACAGCGGGGAGCCTGAGAGGGGCACTGTGGCCGGGTGCGAGAGCCCTGGGTAATGAGTTGTAGAGCTGCGCAGTGTCACGATCGGGTACAAGCAGGCAGGCGATCGTGCGGGCAAGGCGTGCAAGGAGCAAGCGGACAGGCAAAAACGGGAGTTTAATTAGGAAGCGCGGACGGGGAAACATCTCACGCATACAAACATCAATGACAGACACTGGACTCAGGTAAGACACGGACTGAAATACACAGGACTGAGCAAATTAACTAGATACAGCTGGGTACAAATCGGGAGAAAACACGTGGGTAATCAGGGGGCGTGGCACACAGGAGGAGCGGACGAGCCGGACATGACACGCAGGAACTGAGAGCCCAAGCTGTTGGACATTCCACTGGACTAGGAGACTGGGGTGAGTGAGGAGGAGCTCATTGACCACAAACTGGGATACTGGCTGTGTGTGAGCAATGGGGTGGAGATTAAGGAAAGACGTTAAATCAGCATGCAGTGTTGCCTGGAAACAACAACAAATATACTAGTGTCACTGTACTAAAACAATATCAAAATAATGCCTATTTTTTATTCATTTTACTTGTAGAGTGCAAAGTACAAAGGAAAACAAAGAGTAACTATGGCGAAATAAATCAAAGCATGTCCCAGAATGATGGGCCTGAATGGATCAGGACAGAAGAAGGCGAAAGTCCTGTTAACGAGGTGAGACGATGCAGACACAGGCCAGGATGTGGGTATAGGCGAGAACAAGAGGGAAGACGGGGGCCCGAGACTCAGCATGGGGACAGGTGGGGGAGGGGAGGCACGGGCTCACCTGGAGCTGCTCCCGGAGGTGCCGCTATGACTCATGGGTAACATGCCGGAATGGGACGGCACCTGTAGGCTGGACCAGTTGTCATGGGAGGGCAACATGGACAGACAGGTAGACGAGCTGTCTGAATAAGCAGCTGCAAGTATAAAACAATAAATGAAGCAGGTATGTGGTGGGCAGTGTTACAGCGTCCTTAATATGGTCAATACAGAAAAGGCATGTTATCATGTTATGTATATACTGCCTCCAGTTACTTAATGCCTAACTTTAATACATTGATTGATTTGTTCACTGCTGCAGCCTGTGTCAACTTTCCTTTCAGACAGATGTAAAGTCCATTCTGTTTTTGTTCTGTGTAGTTTTTTTTGAACAGCATATGGCTGAATTCTGTTAAACCTCAGACTGAAGAAAATTGTGTTAATTGAAAAGCAAATATCAAAAACTCAGTCTGCAGGAATGTTTTTCTAAATATTTCTGTGGACTTTTGGAAATTTCACGAAATTCCATTGCTCCATTACATAAACACTGAGTGAGATTTCATTCCCATTACTGCAACGTATGAAGAGGATTATGACTTATTACTTTAGGTTATCGGACTGAGTGAGTTTTGGAAATTTGCTCTTCGATAACTGAAGCAGTGCTGTGAATGCAGAGGTTATATGCGTCGCATATCAACAGAACTGTATGTTTATGTCTTGTCTTAATTATTTTGATTAAATGTCTAACTATTCCCAATATGTGTGAACATACTTGGCCAAATAAAGCTGATTCTGATTCAGTCAGAGGGTAATCGTCGGTGTGCTGTACTATCGTGGTGACCCACACAGAGAGCTTAGGACCATGATTTCAGTGTGTGCTTGTGTGAGGGGACAGGCAGGGCGGCGGCTCACTGGGTGATGCACTCCTGTGGGTATAGGGGCTGGGATAGGGGGCGGAGCAGTTACTCCTCAAGGAGGAGTAACAGTCACAGCCGTGGGGGGAGGAGAGGGAGAGGGTGCTCCCAAACTGGGGGTGTGGGTTTGATGAAGAGCAGAGAGACCCTGAGCCTGGGATGAACCAGCTGCCTACTGAAACGAAAGCGGATAAAGACAGAAACTAGAACCTCAAACTAAACAACACAAACAACAATATCAAGTTATATTCAATCATTAAACCGTTATATATTTAATCTAAACAATAGTAATAAATATCGTTCCGATTCAAAATATCATTTACGGGTGAATCTTATGACTTGCATTGGGAAACAGGAAACGGGCCAAGCTGCAGGGCCAGTTCAAAGGCATAGTGCGAGGCGCCCAGAAAGGGGGCGAGGTCTGGGCGGAGTCAGCTAAAGAAGAAAAAGGCCTGACCTTTTTCTGGATGCTGTGGACTGTGTTTGTGTGTGAGCTGCAGCTGCATGTTCCTTACATTTTTTTTATTAACACCAGCACCGTGAGGTTTGGCCTGGACTGGGTCCTGTCCTGCACGGTTGAAGACATGTTGACTGATGGTCAGCCCGTGTTCTGTTGGATCCCACAGAAAGGAAATGGGAATCCCGTTTGGATCGGATGCTGACAGTTGAAAAAAAACTCATGTCTGTGTGTTATGAAAGAATATCAATAAATGTTTCCGAAAGGGGATGACTCATTTGGTAATTATTTACGGCTTATGTTATGGCTGAGAAATTTACAGTCTTTACTAAAGTCTGACTTCTTTCGAGTCACCTTTAATATAGATTGGACACTCTCTATGCTATGTACAATACTTATATAGATGGTACATGTTTACTTGCTTGCACAGATGGTTGATTAGGTAATTAGTGTAAGTGTGTGTGTGTGTGTGTGTGTGTCCAATCGCATGTATGTCCAAGGTCCATAGTAAGTAATATACACTGATCAAGAGATGCCTGAAAGTGGATGAAAGAGGACATTAGTGGGTGTATCACTTAGTGTAACGGGTGCAGGAAAATGAGCAGGACTGCAAGCCATATAATGACCCACTGTCCTTATCTAGCTCTTAATACAGTATGCATACAGTGATGTATCTACAATGGACAGCTACTATAAGCAGATAGCACAGTACAGGTGCTTAATCTGTATGCTATTTCCATCCATCCATTGTCCAAACCGCTTATCCTACTGGGTCACAGGGGGTCCGGAGTCTATCCCGGAATCAATGGGCACGAGGCAGGGAAGAACCCAGGATGGGGGGCCAGCCCATCACAGCTCACACTCACACACCATTCACTCACACATGCACACCTACGGGCAATTTAGCTACTCCAATTAGCCTCAGCATGTTTTTGGACTGTGGGGGGAAACCGGAGGAAACTAGCAGCTTTGTGTGGTAATTGTTTGTATTAAAAATACATTGGATCAAGTCAAATTATTTTTATGAAGAATTAACATCTAAAAGCTGCTAGTAGACCGTGGGAAAATAATTTTTCTATTTTCTTGCTGCCATCTCGTGGCCAAAAGTAGGTATTGCAATTTCCATCATATGTAAGAGGGCCTGCCCATCAGAGTAATGTACATCCTGTGACATGTATTGACTATCAAGACAAACTGAAACACGGTGTATTAGGCTGTCAATGAGTACTGGACTAGGGTGAAAAACTGCCTGATAATCTACCTATTAACTAGAAGAGTACAAACTGGAGACGGATCCCCTAATACAGAGGGATTAACGTCTGTGCCACATCCAGAACCATTCAGTGTAGGAGTCTGGTGGTTCTACTGGATACTGACAAGTACCCAGCCCCTTTGTTCCCTCTGATAATCATCAGTCCTCCTCTGAATGCCTTCACCACTCTATTCCTGAATAGGTACACATTTAAATATGCTAGCAAGATCAAGGTATTGGGATAACTGTTAGGTTCGCTGTTAAGAGAGTTGCAGTGAAAACCATCATACACAGTGGCCCTTTCTGGATAAGATTACCTCCCTCTGATCTAACAGGTCAAGATCAAAGCAAGGTGCATTGCAATGTCTGACACCCAGCACACTACAGCATATAAAATACAGGTATCCATCGCCTTCCGCATTTGGAACCAGGACCACTTGTTGCAAGTCAATTTGGGCGTATCTCAAGTTATACGAGAGAGGCAAGACATTAAGGACAGTATACACAGTACTGAAATAATAATGTACATATTAAACCACAGCACTTAATAAACAGATACTGCACTTACATTTCACAAAAAAAAAATAAAGCACAGATTGCACTAAGAAATCAAAAGATGCATGTGCTAGCAAACAGTGGGAGCTGAGGAAGAAGCAGTGGTGAAATACTTTATTGTACAGTACAGTAAGTTTCTTTTTATAGAATGAAATAGCATACAGGGGGCGGCATGGTGGTGCAGTGGTTAGCACTGTTGCCTCACACCTCTGGGACCCGGGTTCGAGTCTCTGCCTGGGTCACATGGGTGTGGAGTTTGCATGTTCTCCCCATGTCGTCGTGGGGTTTCCTCCCGCAGTCCAAGAATATGCTGAGAATATGCTGAGGCTAACTGGAGTTACTAAATTGCCCGTAGGTATGCATGTATGAGTGAATAGTGTGTGAGTGTGCCCTGTGATGGGCTGGCTCCCCATCCTGGGTTGTTCCCTGCCTCGTGCCCATTGCTTCCGGGATAGGCTCCAGACCCCCCACGACCCAGTAGGATAAGCGGTTTGGACAATGGATGGATGGATGGAAATAGCATACAGATCTTATAAGCACCTGTACTGTGCTATCTGCTCATAGTAGCTGTCCATTGTAGATACATCACTGTATGCATACTGTATTAAGAGCTAGACAAGGGTCATTATATGGCTTGCAGTCCTGCTCATTTTCCTGCACGCGTTACACTAAGTGATACACCCACTAATGTCCTCTTTTATCCACTTTCGGGCATCTCTTGATCAGTGTATATTATTTACTATGGACCTTGGACATACATGCGATTGAACGCACACACACACTTACACTAATTACCTAATCATCCATCTGTGCAAGCAGGTAAACATTTACCATCTATGTAAGTATTGCACATTGCATAGAGAGTGTCCAATCTATATTAAAGGTGACTCAAAAGAAGTCAGACTTCAGTAAAGACTGTAAATTGGCAGCCATAACATAAGCCGTAAATAATTACCAAATGAGTCATCCCCTTTCGGAAACATTTATTGATATTCTTTCATAACACACAGACATGAGTTTTTTTTCAACTGTCAGCATCCTTCTCGATTGTCAGAAGCTCTGCGCTAGAGGGAGGTTTACTGGTCTTATACTCTTCTGGCACCTTGTGTGATTCCTGACTTGGGACATCAGTTTGGCTCCTTCTGTATGTGGTTTACATTGTATTTGTTCTTTAAAGTTGCCCCTTCAGAATTAGACAGTGTAACCAGCTTGCCACATATTGCCTGGATGACATAAGGTCCGGTAAAATCCGGTTCCGTTCTTCCTCCTTTCCGTCCCCGCTTCCTCATGTTGAACAGAAGCGCCTCATCTCCAACATGATAAACTGTGTTTTGGTACCTCTTTTGTATTCGTTTACCACATGCCTGCTTCTGTTTTTCCTGTGACTAGGAGATGTTTTCAGCTGTTGTTGCTTATTGTCTCAACTACTTTATTTTTTTCATCAAAAAACGTGCCGTAGCTTTTCTCATCGGGAAGAATAATTGTGGAAAGCTGAAGTGGAAAAACATTCATAGCAAATTATTATTATTCACAGATCATTATAAAGAGTCATTTTCTAAAAGCATTAAGAACAATGTAATTTGCTGTTTCAAGATATGTTTTTAAATAACTACTTGTCAGTCATAAGAAACTCTTCAACACACATGATCCGATCTTGCCACAAATCATTTTTAATCTCACTTTTGTTGCCAGCAGTTCAGACATTAATGGCTGTGTGTTGAGTTATTTTGAGGGGACATCAAATTTACACCATTATACAAGCTGTACACTGATTACTTTACATTCTATCAGAGTTTCATATCTTTAACGTTGTCCCTTGAAAAGATATAATAAAATATTTACAAAAATGTGTGGGGTGTACTCACTTTTGTGAGATACTGTATATTAAGGGATTGATTGTCAATAATATCAGTAATTCCTGATGTAATGTTAAAAGAATAGAGCCTGTCTCACACAGTTCTAAAACAACCTCAAAAACAGACTTACCATTTTATGTCATCATTCGTTTTCTCATCCAGGCCATTGGTTTGGGGATGATATGCAGCAGTGATCAACGGCAGAACAGGGGCTCTGAACGCAGTATGGATTAAAAAGGAATTAACCATCTCTCTCAATATAAAATTAGGATCATTTATTCTCTACAGAGGCCCCCATAGAATAGTGCATCCATCCCCTCACTCATGTTTAGACAGACGTAAGGCAACAGGCCAATGACATTCAGAACAGCAACAACATCAACAATTGTACAGCTAGTTTTAAAATTTAATAAAAAAGACAAACCAATTAGGTAATATTAATGAAATTATTAAAATGTGCAGATTAATAGTCAGAAATAATTTGCGATTTTAAGAGCGGAAAGGATACATTAAAACTCAATTACATTTATCCCTTAATAATTTAAAAAAAAGGTTTTTGAATTTTACATCATGATAAATGAGAACTATATGTGATTACTAATTACTGTTGACTAATTTCCTGTCTGGACGTTTCCCTCCTCATTGTTAAAAGTCATTATATGTCTGGGTGCCAGTCAGTGGAAGCACACAGACATGTTGGCCAGCTGTCATATTCATTCAGCACCAGCCCATCAAGTAGAGAATTCAGCACCACGGACAGTGACCTGTGTTACAATGACATCAGGTCATTGGCTCTAAATATTTTTCTAGAAATAACTAAATGGCTCTATTGTAGAAATTTCCAGCCAGAGTCTTGTGGTGCGTTCGTTTTTCTCTCGGAACTTGGAAATTCCAAATTGGGTGACATCACATCCAACAATCTCCCGTTCAAGCTAGCACAACTCGGAACAAACATGGCTGCCTCCATGAATACGCTGCTGTGTTGTTGCTTTATATTTTAGCAGTTATGGAGTAAGATTATTATTTCAGACAAATAAACAAGAAACAGGAACTAGTCAAACCACATTAAAAGCTTTATAAAGTATTTTAGTACATTCATAGCGATATTCTTTTTTCGAGAGGCAAACAAACTACAAACAAACCAAAAACACTAACAAGTCTGGTAAAAATCTGATATTGCATGTTAGGATACTGTTTACGGTCACAATATGGTATTCTCTAAATCGAACACGTGCAATTACATTAATAATTACTAATAATTATAAATAATAATAATAATAAATGGGCGGTATGGTCGTGCACTGGTTAGCACTGTTGCCTCACACCTCTGGGACCCAGGTTCAAATCTCCGCCTGGGTCACATGTGTGTGGAGTTTGCATGTTCTCCCCATGTCGTCGTGGGGTTTCCTCCGGGTACTCCGGTTCCCCCCCACAGTCCAAAAACATGCTGAGGCTAATTGGACTTGCTAAATTGCCCGTAGGAATGCATGTGAGAGTGCATGGTGTGTGTGAGTGTGCCCTGCGATGGGCTGGCCCCCCATCCTGGGTTGTTCCCAGCCTCGTGCCCATTGCTTCCGGGATAGGCTCCGGACCCCCCGTGACCCAGTAGGATAAGCAGTTTGGAAAATGGATGGATGGGATAATAATAAATTTAACAAAATAAACATTTTTAAGGATTTGTAAAATAGAATTAATGTTGAGTGTGTAAGCCGCCATGTTGAAATTACGTCACAGGGGCAACTCGGACAAGAAGATTCTGTCAGACATTAACGTCATAAAAGAGGCGTTTCTAATGGGAAGTGATGTTTTTCGTGACGTTTTTGTCCGAGTTGGAGTGAAATAATCAAACGCAGCATGTGTTCCTATTTGAAGAGAATATTCTATTTTTATTCTAAGGAACTACAGAAAATCAGCTCTGCATGTGATCTCCCCTTTACTGCTCGAGCAGGGCACACGCACATCAACAAGTGTCAAGGCAGCAAGTGCATGCAAACAACTTCTCAGGACGGTTACAGTATAGGACCTTCAGAAAGAGCCAGACTGCGGCGTCATTCAGAGATTCCATTGTCTAAGGCTTGCACTAAAACATTACAGCATATTTAAACAAAGTAGCATGGCACCTGTGTCAGAATCCCTCCCTGCCTTGTTCTGTTCTCTCTTTGTTGTCCCCATTTAGCCAGCACATGTCACTGGCCATCCTGACTCCTCTTTTGATTGTGGGTTTTAAGGATATCAGTGGGTCTGTGTTTTCATAATTGTCCCCCAGGCCACCATGCTGCTCAGCCCTTGATTCCAACTACAGTTGCAATCAGGTGGTTCTCAATCTACTAGGACTGTATAACAGGATTGGCCACCTGTTCTACCTTTACTCGTTCAGCCGCATTCATGAGTCTGGCCTATAGGTTATTCAAATTTTGTCCTGCCAAATTTACCGGACAGGAGGTGGACACTGCAAATGAATGTGTGAATACTCCAATACCTACATCTTTACAAGTTACCTGAAGTGGTTTGGTAAATGATTGTGAGGTTGGAAGTCCTTCTTGATGTCTGTTTGCAGCTCATCCACCAGCAACTGCACGAGTTGTCGCTCCCAGAGGGAATCCCACTCTCGGTCCGCTGGAGGGTCCATCTCACTGTAGCTGGAGTATGTTTCCATCAGTCACTTGGCGTGGGGCTCACAGAATTTACCAGGCTCCTGTTTAATCTGACGCACCTTAGTCCAGTCCATGCATCTGGGGAACTTCTCTGAAAATCTCTGGCAGATTCTTTGCAGCTATACTTGATATTGGGTACTTGCCGCAACTAAGTAATGGGTTGTTGAATCAAAGTCCCGTTCCATGTCAAAAATAACCCCATTTTAGGGTTTTGTTAAACAACTGGTCTAATTTGGATGCAGAGGTTCTGCACGGAAGGCCCAGTCTCTGAAGGGCTGTGGCATAGCGAGGCCTGTTCTGCCTGGAATCCGGCAGGTCACTGGCAACATCCCCCAACTCCTTCATCTATAAGGTCGGGAAACCAGAACGTTTACTCCCCCTTATGGATAAGGACATACCAACGTTGGGGCAACTCCTGCTGCCTGAGTCTTCAACCAAGTCCAAAACAAAAGTATACAATGTTAGGAAGGGTAATTCAATGGTATGAGACTGAAACTAGAAACTGTAAATCGGATGGAGTTAAATAGCAATACTGTGGAAGAGGCATGGGAATTTTTTAAAAGCACATTGTTGCAAGTGCAAAAGAACTTCATACCCGTTTCCAGAAAAACTAAATCTAGGAAACTGCAACCAAGCTGGTGTCATGACCTGCTTGTACGATCCTCGTGTGTGCCACGCCCCCTCATTAACCATGTGTGCTGCCCCGATTGTAACCAGCTGTTTTCTGTCAGTTTGAGTAGTCCTGTGTATTTAGTCCACATTCAAGTCTGTTTCCCCAGTCCTGTCATTGAAATCTCTCGCTGTTGGTACCTGTTTTCATCAATAAACCCTCATTCCCGACTCTCCGTTTCCCGGATCCTTGATTCCTCGCTTCCTGCCTGTTCGTCCAGCACGCGATGTCACAGGTGGTTTACTACGAAAATTAAGAATAAAGTCAGGAGCAAAAGGGCTTTCTTCCACAAATGGAAATTAACTAATGATTTCAAAATAAAGCAGGAGTATCTAAGTCTACAGGTTTAGTTAATAACAGTTATAAGGATGACGTTAAAAGTTTCTTCCAATATTTTAACTCCGAAAGAGCTCTAAAAGCTGAAAATCACTCATTTGCAGGATAGTAAGGGCCTTATAATTGAAAATGAAATTGATATAAATGAGTTTAATGATTATTTTACAATGGCTGTTCACAGTAGAATAGCTTACCACCATTTAGTACAAATACAACGATGTCTATGACCAATATATGTATAACTGAGGCTGATGTGGTACAAAGCCTAGCTAAGCTCAAAATAAATAAATCGCAAGGCCCTGATGGCATCTTATCTATAGTTTTAAAAGAGATGAGGGGTATTATTAGCCAACCTTTAACTTTACTATTCCAGAAATCATTATCTGCTGGTGTGGTATCTTCTGATTGATGTTAGATCATGTCTCATGTCCAGAGAGGCTACAACAGGATCTGGATTTAATTAGCGACTGGGCTCATACGTGGCAGATGAAATTTAACATAGATAAATATAAGGTAATCCATGCAGGGAGCAGAAATATAGTAAATATAGTAAAGTACAGATATTTTATGGGTTCCACTGAAATAAAGGTAGCTGATTACGAGAAAGATCTCGGTGTGTATGTTGATACTTCCATGTCCCACTCTTGCCAGTGTGGGGAAGCATTAAAAAAAGGCAAAAGGATGTTGGATTAAACTCCACACACCTAGAGATGTAAGTCAAGAGAAGTGATGCTACGATTATATAATTCCTTGGTAAGATCCCACCTAGAATACTGTGTGCAGGTTTGGTCACCATACCTTCAGAAGGACATTGCTGCCTTGGAAAAGGTGCAACGTAGGATGACTAGAATGATTCCTGCACTTAGAGGAATGTCTTATGAGGAGAGGTTCGCTGAGCTGAATCTGTTTAGCCTCAAGCAAAGGAGACTATGGGGGGACATGATCCAGGTATATAAGATTCTAACAGGTCGGGATGCTGTTCAGCCAAATGACCATTTCAATATTAATTTAAAATACTAGAACTCGTGGCCATAGTGGAAATTAGCTGGAGAACATTTAAAAATGAATCTGAGGAAGCACTTCAATTCAATTCAATTTTATTTATATAGCGCTTTTAACGACATGCATTGTCACAAAGCACTTTACATTTAACCGGCCAGAACCCCACCAAGCAAGCCTGAGGCGACAGTGGCAAGGAAACTCCCTCTAGCAGGAAGAAACCTTGAGTGGAACCTAGACTCAGAAGGGGACCCCATCCTCCTCTGGGCGACCAAGGAGCATGAAACTGCATTTACATTGACATTCATTAGAGTTCATATAGTTATAAAGTCCCAGTTGGTTTCATGTAGTTATATCCAGGAGTCCAGGTGCGGGTTCACACGGTGTAGTCGGCTCGGTATCAGCTCGAAAAAGAGAAGATGGAGAAGAGTTATTGCCCTACACCTAACCGGCAGGACTAAAGCAACTATGACAGCCTGCCTAAAAGAGTGACCTGGAAGGAAGCACAGGCATGAGGGTTTACAGAGGTTTTGGCGTCAAGCCACCTCCCATCCACAGCTTAAGTGATCGGCGAGAGTGGCAGGACGACAGCACCAATCCCCCCTTTCCCCTTCAATCTCAAATAACTATGAACCTCCAGATTTCCCATTCACCTTAGAAAAGAAGATTTAACTATCCAAAAGACTGGCGAAAGAGGTACATCTTAAGCCTTGACTTAAAAGCAGAGATTGTGTCTGAGTTCCGAACACTAATAGGAAGTTTATTCCATAGCTGTGGTGCTTTATGAGCAAATGCTCTTCCCCCAAAGGTAATGTTCTTTATTCTGGGTACGGATAGAATACCTCCATCTCGTCATCTAAGTGTATGATTCGGAACGCAAATGAGGTCACTCACATACTGCGGTGCAAGACCATTTACAGCTTTATATGTTAAGAGCAGTGTTTTGTAGTCAACACGAAATCTAACTGGCAGCCAGTGCAGTGAAGATAAAATTGGGGTAATATGATTATATGTTTTAGTTTAACTATTGCTAGTAGCGGTTCAATCAATGCTGGGAGCATCGCTGAATAATTTTGATGGAACAGGGTCTAGCATACAAGTAGATGAATTTGAAGATAAAATTAAGTACATCAGTTCTGACTGGTTAACCAATATTCAATATTCAAAATGTTCTGTTTAATTGAGCATATTTTTGGTCAAAAAGTTTCATAAAGTCGTCACTGGAAAATAACCAGTGGTCTGGTTATTAGTCAGCTTGGACACCATAGTAAATAGGAATCTAGGATTATTTTTGTTTATTTCAATTAGTTCTGATAGATACTAGATGATTTGGCGGCACTAAGAGCCTTTTTGTAGCTACCCATAGCCTCTTTCCATGCTAGTTCGAACACCACTAGTTTAGTATGATGCCACTTACATTCTGTAAGGACATAAAACTTATAGGTCCTGCAGGCCCCAACTCTGATCAGCCTGCATCAGTCTATTTCAGAGCTCCGCTGGCCCAGGCAAGACTGGACTCAACTCGTCAAACCACCCCTTTTAAGGAAGGCAAAGGCCTGCCGGCTCCTGAGAGACTGGATAGGAATAACTGGAGCAGCACAGAAAAAGCAAGACCTTTCACCCCCGGAGTGACCAGAGTTCCACAATCAATCCACAGCAACAACAGCTGTCAGCCTCCAGACACAGACACCTTTTCCACTATAAACAGGATAACTCAGCACACATAGATGTTAGGGACAAATACACGCATGTTTGGTCTCGTTTGAATAGGCATGAGACGAGGAGTATTATACTCTCAGATTTAAGGCAGTATAGCTTTTCCTAAGAGAAATACAGAAACTTCGGCTCAACCCACCAAACTGAGAGAGATTCTCTCATGGTAGAACAAGGGAATTACAACCACCCCCTAAAGTGATCTGATTGGCTGGGGACTTGAGAACCAAGGTCAGCAATGCCCCTAAAATTAACCATTGACCGAAATTAGTCAGTCTTCAGAAACATGCCATCACCTGGTCTGGATACTTAAGGAAGGGCTTCAGAAGTAGTCGGGGAGTCACTCTGTAATCAGAGCTCCCGCAGAGAACTGGGTGAAAGTCTATCTGTAGTCAGATACTTTCCACAGAACTTTGTTCACTCTCAGCTGAGGAATGTGATTGTTTAATATTGTATTTGTCCAAATGTATTTACAAGTATGTGTCCACATGTCAATAATTGTATATTGTAGTATTTTTAATAAATGTTGTTTCGATTACTTTATGACTGTCTGATTTGCTAACTTCTTCATAAACTTTCCAGATTGGACTTCTATCCTTATTAGGACTATGGTGGTAAATACTATCTTGCAGCCTCTGGGTTAAATCCCATTTATTTATCCGGGTCCCAAACTTGACTGCCCAAGTTAAGTTAGGTGGATACCAAAACTACACCTCTGGAGTTCGCACACGCTGATGACAGGTACCGGTCTACCCTCTGAGGGGCGTACACACTATGTTCCTAGGCACCGGGCATAGTCCCTGAGACGCTCACATGGTAAGACAATGGGTGGCATCGGCGGAGGCCCAAAGTAAACCTCGTACAACCTTTTTTATTTTTAACTGAGCAATTTTCTCTAGTGGAATTAAGCATAGATGCTAAATAATCCGTAATGCTATCAAGTTCAGCAGAATTCGACATTAGTTTGGTTGAAAACGATAGCTCAGGGAGGTTATCGATAAAGTTACTTGCTGTATTTGACGTGATTGTACGTTTGGCATATAGAAGCGAGTCGGGGGGCTAATATTTTGAGCAAGGGAAATATTGAACGCAATAAGATGATGGTCAGAGATAATACTGGACTGAGGCAGTAGAGTTGAATACATGATATGAAGACAACTGGATCACAACTGGATCACGGGGGAATCATAAGCAGGGAAGAACACACAGGCAAACAGCAGCAGCAACATTAAAGGCAGGACTGAGAAGCACATTTATACAAGGCTAAGCAGGGAGCAAACTAGAGGCACCTGAAATGAGTAACACAAGGGCAGGAAGGAGAGGTAAAACAAACGCGGAACAGGCATGGCACGTTATACCACACTAGGGAGGAAACGGGAAGTTCAGGAGGGCAGGGTGTGGCAGGGATCCGTTTCAAAATTTAATTTTGGCTTGTACAAACCTTGGTAAAAGCTGCAAAAGATCGATCAACCACTTTCTGAGCTATTGTCTTAACAAACAAAGCATCTGTTGGGGTGGCGGTGTCTGGGGAATACCATGTGTAATACACCTTGTGAAGATTTATATGTAAAACAAAATATTTTTTGATTCTATCACACATATAGAAATTATCCATCCATCCATTTTCCAAACCGCTTATCCTATTGGGTCGCGGGGGGTCCGGAGCCTATCCCAGAATCAATGGGCACGAGGCAGGGAACAACCCAGGATGGGGGGCCAGCCCATCGCAGGGCACACTCACACACCATCCACTCACACACACACACCTACGGGCAATTCAGCAACTCCAATTAGCCCCAGCATGTTTTTGGACTGTGGGGGGAAACCGGAGTACCCAGAGGAAACCCCACAACGACATGGGGAGAACATGCAAACTCCACACACATGTGACCCAGGCGGAGACACGAACCCGGGTCCCAGAGGTGTGAGGCGACAGTGCTAACCACTGCACCACCATGCCGCCCCCTATAGAAATTATTCTAGGTTTAAATAGTAATTTAGCTGAGTAACTAGGCTGAAATTCTAGATAGTTGCAATTTTAAGAATTATTACTATTATTCACAGCTTTTAAGCATGCAGTTGGATGACGGATGGATGGATATTCAGCCACCAGAAATGCCAATTGTTGTTAAGAGGATCAAAGTCTGCAAAGTAGTATGCAGGGTTTAAGGCCAGAACACAGCATACTCTCCGACAGAAAGCATAAAGTTCACTGGGGGAATTTCTGTGGCCACTGCCTGAACAGCATGTGTGGAGAATGTTTATGAGGGTCGAGCCATGCAGAGCTGCTGGCCCTGGCATGTAATGATGAATCACAAATCAGTTAAAAATCGGTGCAAATGCATGAAGATTTAAACCGGCTGATGTGGAAAATGAATCACTATTGTAGGAGTACTTCACAGTACTTTAACAGAAAAACTGGTGTAATATTACATTTGATTTCACAATGTGAGTTTGACGTCAGATGTCACTGCGTATCACGTCGACATCGTACGTCAGTTTTTGGTTTTGAGCGAACGCGAGATGATGAATGAATTTGAAACTGAGGACGGCACAGTGGTTAGTGCTGGCTTCGGTCCAGGGCCCTTTCTGTGTGGAGTTCGCATGCTCTCCCCGTTTTCGCCGGGGACTCCAGGTTCCTCCCACGGTCCAAAAGCATGCAGGATAGGTTGACTGGTGAGTCTAAATTGGCCCTGTAGTTGTGTGAGTGTGTGCGACCTGCGGTGTGTAGGTGACTGCCTGGGCTTGGTTCCTGTCTGCGCCCCTTGTTCCCGGGATAGGCTCCGGTCTCCCCCGCGATCCCAGTTGGGATTAAGTGGTTTCAGAAAATGGATGGATGGACGCACCCCCCGATCTTCAATTGGCGGTGTGGCAGCATATTAGCTTTCCGGTAATCACAAACGAGGAGGAAACAGCGAGAAAAGCACAGACAAGACATAAACTGCATGCAAACATTGTAATAGACTGATAACATACACAAACAGGTCCACTGGCACCACCGTGAGCTGAGTGAAGATTATTAAAAGGGCAAAGCACGCTAAAAAGCTGCACATGCAAACCTTAGCTTATTTATTTGATTTATTTTTTTTTATTTACTTATTTTGATTTGGGATTTTTTTCAACAGTATTTTATTCAAATTCAGTTGCACTGTTCACAACAGTGTCAACAGTTCAGAAAGATAAATATAAGAATATTTTTTAATATATTTGTCTGCAGCTCATTCTGCAAAAAATGAGAAAATTGAACTCAGAATCGTGAATCGTATCAAATGGTGAGTTGAATGTATCGTTACATCCATAGTTCTTACAGTAGTACTATGGTATGGTGGAGCCACATGACAGGAAGGCAGTACATTGCGAAGTCTGTTAAGAACATCATTCGCACTGAACTGCCCTCCATTGACCAGCTGTACTTTAACTGCCACAGTAACAAGGTTCAGTCTATAATCCAGGACTCTGACCACCATCCACAAACACTGACTAGCAGATTCATGAACAGCTTCATTCGCCAAACAATTCAAACCTGCAGCTTTTGCATCCCCTGTAACAGTCATTTCCACGGCAGCTGCACTGTACAGCTGTTACTGCACTTTATCCACCACTGACCACGTATCATCCAGTTTTGTCCTGCTTTGTATCGCACTGTTTCTGCACCATGTTGTCTTGTACTCCCTTGTGTTGTTATGCACCATCTGTGTTGTTCTGAGCAGTGCCATGATGCAATATTACAAAAAGATCTTGAGGAAATGCAGAGTTCTGGAGGAGATTCTCACAGATCATGGCATGTGTTTATACTGAAGAAACTGTACAAATTGCTAGACATAAAACACAGGACTGGCAACTGTGGTACGTTTTAACACCTTGATAAAAAACTTAAAATCCATAGTAAGTAGGACAACCTCATAGAACCTTTACTAGTCATTGTTCAGAAGATTAACACGGATTAAAAACCATTACTATGAAAGCACGCTAATCAGTTAAGTTGATTATGTGGAGAGAGAGAAAAAAAACTGTCTTTGAAAAAGATCAACCATAGAACGAAGCTGCAGCATTGACACCCCCTAGTGGTGATTTGAAGATAGTTCTGTCTGTAGCAGCTAAGCAGTAGATTTGGCGTCAGGTGCCATGACAAACTCAGTGCTGCTCGGTTTGAACGGCAGAAGCACAAAAATAAAGGGGGCATCTACTGCACGCCCCCCACCCTTGAAAATGGTACAAATTATCATGCAACAGTTTTCTTAAGTAAGTCTTTTTGGGCGTCTGCAGAAACCTCCACGATGCGATTGCCCTGATTAAGAAGTGCGCAGCGGATACAATTTGGGATGCATCGTTCATCCGATTTATTAATATATAATTATTAGTATGTCTATATTATTTTAGAAACGTTACTTGACGAATATTTTTCATTGAGATTGATTCCCCGTTTAAAATTTTGGTGACACTTCATATTTTTTAAGAGAGACAGACAATTTGACGCATGCAATTTGCAGAAATATGTTGTGCCGCTATAAAGTACACAGGCAGCATGACAAACATAAGTACTCACTGAAGCCACGACATACGCCCGGCTGGCCCCAGCGGTACCCCTAAGAAGAAGGCTTTTTTCACAACCCACGACCATCACGAGGGCAAAAAAAACTGAATAGCCTAGAATTTAGTTAATTACAAGGCACATATTTATTGGAGCAAGAGCTCTAACATAAAACTACCTTGTAATTATAAAGTATTATGGCTGTGAACAATGTACAAACAGGCACAGAAAGTAAAATACTCCAAAAATGCAAAGAACCTAAATATTTTTGTTTCCACCGATTCACTCTTGATGTGTTAGGAGTCACAGTTCAGTAGCCTATTCTTCAGTATCTGCATTTAAGACCACCAACTGCTCTTTCTCCTCCTTCGCTCGTCGGCTCAGAGTATTGGACTTGGTAAGTAATGTTGCCCTTTTGGTTCCAGCAGCACTCTCTGCTTCCTCTGCCATGTGCTCAGCATCCTTTTGTAAACTCTCACATACACTTTCCAGTGAGACTCTCTTCCTCTTGAGTTCCTCAAGTTTTCTTTTTTGCTTTTCGCTCATCTTTCACCTTTGGTCAGAGGCGCTTTGGTTGCTCCCCCACACACTCTGACATGGTCGCATATAAGCCTCTGTGCAACAACTGTTTCCTCTGATAAGTTGCAGGTCTCCACCTCTATTCGTTCCACTTCGGCTTGCCCATAGGACAGCAGCAGCAAGTTCTTGCAGAACATCCAGAGGTCAGGATAAGGCCCACTAACTTTTTGATGTAAAAAGACATCAACTTTGGATGGTGCTGAAGGAATGAAGGATATAAAATCCAAGCCTTTTGCCTCATTGTGCAGGTGATTATCAGACTGCTGGGATATTGCATCACCTGTAATTACATTAATTACAGTAGATTAGATGCAGATCAACAATGTCAATACACAGAATCACATGTAGAATAGGAAAGTGATTTATAACCCAATTTTCCTATGATACCATAAATGTGCAATCATTTTAATTTAATCTTGAGATATCTCTAGGCTCATCAAAGAAAATATAACTGGGCTGATGCTTCTTTTCAAACACCAAGAGTCGGTCTTCTAAATACTGCTAAAATCTACGTGTTAACACTATTCAGTTCAGGGACGGATTATGGGTTGTGTGGGCCCCTGGGTAAAACGTTCGCGAGGCCCCCCCCCACCACCACCACCTGCACCACCACCACAACCACCACAAGTCAAGGGCCCTTGGCAGCCAAACACCCTCCCTATAGGGTCAGGGGACCTTGTAGGCAGAGGATCAAAGAATGTAGGCCCTCTAAAATAGACAAACGAAAATACATTGCTGATAAGCGTTGCAAATTGTTTTGGGCTTGGGGCCCACGGGCCCCCTGCACCCCAAGGGCCCCTGGGCAGCGGCCCCGCTAACCCGGTTTGTAATCCGTCCCTGATTCAGTTAGATGTGAAAAAAGAAAAGCATAATTTAAAAATAATATTCTGAACTATCCTATTCTTATCCTATGATTTACCAGCAGATATCCTGCCTGCCAACCGATTCTCCTGCGCAAACTTCTGCATGAGATTTCTCCTTTTCTGCTGGCAGTTATTGTCACGATCGGGTACGGGTGAAGCGGCGATCGTGCGGGCAAGCAGGCAAGCAGGAAGCAGGAATACGGGGCAAACGGGAGTTTAATACGAGGACAGGGACCGGGAAACAGCTCACGCTTACGAACATCAGACATTAATGACAGACAAAGCAAACTGGGGAGACCAGGACTTAAATACACAGAACAAGGCAGCAGGAAACAAGACACGACTGGGCAGGATCAGGAAATCACACGTGGGTAATTAGGGGGCGTGGCACACACGAGGAGCGGACGAGCCGGGCATGACAGAACCCCCCCCCAAAGGCGCGCTACACCGGGCGCGCCAAGGAAGGGGGCGACGGACGGGACGAGGCAGAACAGGACCTGGAAAACAAGAACAGAATTAACGCACGACGGGAAACAGGACCGAAGCACAAAACAAAGCCAGGGACAAGACGTGCGACAAGAGCTGACAAAGGGATGGGAAGGCAGACAGACAGATCAGGAAGGGAGAAACAGAGGGAACAGGCGGAACACAAGGAGCGGGAGTGACGGGAGGGAACGACGGGAAACCAGGAATGGAGAAAGGAGGAAAGACAGGAGGAGGAGCAAACAAAGGAGGGACCAGGGCAGGAGAGAAGGGAGAGAAGGCGGGGGAACAAAGGGGAGCCCGTGGGAGCCCCAGCGGGCGACGGGCGGCAGCCGGAGGGGCCGCAGGCGGCCGGGAGGCCGGAGCCGGAGGGGACCGAGAAGGGGCAGAGGAGACAGGGCGAGGGACCCGCGGAGGGGCCAGGGAGGGAGCAGGAGGGAGCACCAGGGAAGGGGACGAGGGAGCTGGAAGGGGCCAGGGCGAAGGCACGGAGGAGGGGGGAGCCGCAGCAGGCGGCGATGTCCGGGGGAGGGCCGGAGGTAGGGGCCCCGCAGGCGACCGACCAGGACCCGGAGAGGGGAGCGAGGCAGGGCGACGAGGCACCGGAGAGGGACCCGCAGGCGCCAACCGAGCCCCAGCGCAGGCGAGGCAGGGCGAGCCAGGGGGCAGGGCGGGTGGGACCCCAGCCCTGCGTCTGTGTCCCCTCCCTTTACGGGACACAGACCCCAGGTCGGGGTCGAATTTGCCGGGGTGAGAGAGACAAAGTCACTGGAGGAGAAGGGACAGGAGCTGGAGCTGCTGCAGGCGGAGGGGGCGCCTCTGGAGCGCGGTCAGGGACTGGAGCGCGGTCAGGGACTGGAGCGCGGTCAGCTGGCCCGGGAGCCGCTGGAGCGCGGTCAGGACTTGGAGCGCGGTCAGGGGGCGCCTGCCCTGGAGCTGCAGCAGGCGGCTGCAGTGGGGGCGCCTGCCCTGGAGCTGCAGCAGGCGGCTGCAGAGGGGGCGCCTGCCCTGGAGCTGCAGCAGGCGGCTGCAGAGGGGGCGCCTCTGCAGGAACTGGAGCGCGGTCAGGAACTGGAGCGCGGTCAGGAACTGGAGCGCGGTCAGGAACTGGAGGTGGCTGCAGTGGGGGCGCCTGCCCGGGAGCTGCAGCACGGTCAGGAACTGGAGGTGGCTGCAGTGGGGGCGCCGGCCCGGGAGCTGCAGCAGGCGGCTGCAGAGGGGGCGCCTCTGCAGGAACTGGAGCGCGGTCAGGAACTGGAGCGCGGTCAGGAACAGGAGCTGGCTGCAGAGGGGGCGCCTGCCCGGGAGCTGCAGCAGGCGGCTGCAGAGGGGGCGCCTGCCCGGGAGCTGCAGCAGGCGGCTGCAGAGGGGGCGCCTGCCCGGGAGCTGCAGCAGGCGGCTGCAGAGGGGGCGCCTCTGCAGGAACTGGAGCGCGGTCAGGAACTGGAACGCGGTCAGGAACAGGAACGCGGTCAGGAACAGGAGCTGGCTGCAGTGGGGGCGCCTGCCCTGGAGCTGCAGGTGGCTGCAGTGGGGGCGCCTGCCCTGGAGCTGCAGGTGGCTGCAGTGGGGGCGCCTGCCCTGAAGCTGCAGGTGGCTGCAGTGGGGGCGCCTGCCCTGGAGCTGCAGGTGGCTGCAGTGGGGGCAGCGAAGGCGGCTGCGCAGGCGGCGGCGGCTGCACGGGAGCGGGGTCCGCCGGCAATGGCGGCTGCACGGGAGCGGGGTCCGCCGGCAATGGCGGCTGCACGGGAGCGGGGTCCGCCGGCAATGGCGGCTGCACGGGAGCGGGGTCCGCCGGCAATGGCGGCTGCACGGGAGCGGGGACTGCAGCCCTCTGGAGCAGTAAGAGCTGCCGCACGTCCTCTGCCATACTCACCAGCTCCTCGGGGTCGGAAGCGGGAGTAAATGCTGCAAAGCTCCTCTGGAGTCGCTCCGCTAGCCCCGCTACCTCCGGACTTACTGGAGGGACCAGTTCCCCCCAGATCCTCCAGAACAACCCCTGGAGGGCAAAGAACTGGGAGGCGCAGTTCACCGGCTTCCCTAAGTGAGGCGCGGGCAGCGCCTCCGGGGTGGTTACTGCAGGGGGAGAGAGCTGTGTGTCCGTGGGCGTTAACGGAGGGAGCTCCTCGGGACAGGCAATCGCCGGTCTCCTCCTCCTTCTCCGGCGCCCAGCGGCGGCGAGAGGTGGTGCGATGTCCTGAAAAACAGGCGGTGAAAGGATCGGCTCCGGGTAAGGGTAGAGGAAGGGCTCCTCGTCCTCATCCTCACTGGAGAGCCAGTACTTCCACACGGGATCGGGGTAGTGTGTGGTCAGCTTCCGGGCTGGAGGTAGAGCGGGTACTTCCCTCTCATTCTCCTCCGAAGTGATCCATAGCCGGGAGAGCGAACAGGCTCCCAGGCGGATCGTCTCCTCCGGTCCTCTCCTCCTTCTCCGGGGGCCTTTCCTTTTGTGGTCTGTCATTCTGTCACGATCGGGTACGGGTGAAGCGGCGATCGTGCGGGCAAGCAGGCAAGCAGGAAGCAGGAATACGGGGCAAACGGGAGTTTAATACGAGGACAGGGACCGGGAAACAGCTCACGCTTACGAACATCAGACATTAATGACAGACAAAGCAAACTGGGGAGACCAGGACTTAAATACACAGAACAAGGCAGCAGGAAACAAGACACGACTGGGCAGGATCAGGAAATCACACGTGGGTAATTAGGGGGCGTGGCACACACGAGGAGCGGACGAGCCGGGCATGACAGTTATCTGGCTGGTGTGCATTTTGTTTGGGTCCAAGCACGTCATCTCATGTACAATCGAGTACTTCAGAGGGCATTTATCCAAGGCCTTTTTGCACATTTTTGAGAGCACAATCTGGCAATTTTTTTTAATCTGAAGGACACCAAGGTCACTTCCACTGCCTTTGGCTCCTGACTGTCTCTGACAAAAAGATGGTTTGTCAAATTTCCAGAATCTTTCTGCACACTCAGCCCAAGGTTAACACTACCTCAGCTGTACATATCAAACCAGCTCAAACTCCATGTTATTCACATATTTTTTACTTCACAATTGTTTGATACATTTGTATGTAAAGATACCAGTGAATTCACAGAAGTCCCACCTTGATGACAGCCATTCCTATATCCACCTCCTTTGGACTGAGCCAGAGTTTTTGCCTGTACAACAGCTGTACATGTTGCTACACAACACTTAAACATTCTATTTCCTCAATGAACTATTTTTTTTGCAGCAAAAGCCATGAAGCAGCAATAAAATCTTTAAAATATGCTTACCAATAAATATGGTTCTCCCATTTAAACACATGTAAAGATAAACCATGGATATTTAAAAATCATGGGTTCGTTAATGAGTTTAAATGTTATTGAATGGCTTACCTTAAACTTCTCCAGTAAGTCTTCAGCGGTGGAGTGGCTCATGTACTGTGATCCCAGAACCAGGACTGCACTCGAGAGCCATTCTCATAATTCACCCAATACCTGACATGCACATCCAGTTGTTTTCTTTTGATGGTCCTGTTCATACTTACGTCAAACATGACAACGAAGCTCCCTTTTAATATATGGAGCGAGTCCAAATCGCGCAAGAAAAGCGGTTTTATCTTTACCACAAGTGACCCTGCGAGTCAGGGAACATCACCCTGGAGACGGTGTGAATGTCATCATTGGACGTATAGGAGTGATGTCGGCAAACCGTTTGCAAAGCCCATAGCACTTCTGCTTTCAGTGTGGGTTGAGGAGGATGTACTGAAGGCATTATTTGTCATGGGATCCGGAGACACTGCCAAAACGGGTGTATGCCTATCTTTAGAGGTTGTACTTATCTCCACTGAATAAACATTTGAGGAAAATTTTTAGGTTAAAATCTGGGCTTATTCTATACTGAACAAAAATATAAACGCAACACTCTTGTTTCTGCTCCCATTTTTCATGAGATGGACTTAAAGACCTACAATTCATTCCAGATACACAATATTACCATTTCTCTCAAACATTTCTCACAAATCAGTCTAAATGTGTGATAGTGAGCACTTCTGCTTTGCTGAGATAATCCATCCCACCTCACAGGTGTGCCACATCAAGATGCTGATCTGACATCATGGGTAGTGCACAGGTGTACCTTATACTGCCCACAATAAAAGGCCACCCTGGAATGTGCAGTTTTTTGCTTTATTGGGGGTCTGGGGACTCAGAACCGGTCAGTATCTGGTGTGACCACCATTTGCCTCATGCAATGCAACACATCTTCTTCGCATAGAGTTTATCAGATTGTCAATTGTGGCCTGTGGAATGTTGGTCCACTCCTCTTCAATGGCTGTGCGAAGTTGTTGGATATTAGTGGGAACTGGTACACGCTGTCGTATACGCCGGTCAAGCACATCCCAAACATGCTCAACGGGTGACATGTCCGGTGAGTATGCTGGCCATGCAAGAACTGGGACATTTTCAGCTTCCAAGAACTGTGTACAGATCCTTGCAACATGGGGCCGTGCATTATCTGTCTGAGTGGCTGGTCTCAGACGATCTTGGAGGTGAACCTGCTGGATGTGGAGGTCCTGGGCTGGTGTGGTTACACGTGGTCTGCGGTTGTGAGGCCGGTTGGATGTACTGCCATATTCTCTGAAACGCCTTTGGAGACGGCTTATGGTTGAGAAATGAACATTCAATGCACGAGCAACAGATCTGGTTGACATTCCTGCTGTCAGCATGCCAATTGCACGCTCCCTCAATGCTTGTGGCATCTGTGGCATTTTGCTGTGAGACAAAACTGCACATTCCAGGGTGGCCTTTTATTGTGGGCAGTATAAGGTACACCTGTGCACTACCCATGATGTCAGATCAGCATCTTGATGTGGCACACCTGTGAGGTGGGATGGATTATCTCAGCAAAGCAGAAGTGCTCACTATCACTCATTTAGACTGATTTGTGAGAAATGTTTGAGAGAAATGGTAATATTGTGTATCTGGAATGAATTGTAGATCTTTAAGTCCATCTCATGAAAAATGGGAGCAAAAACAAAAGTGTTGCGTTTATATTTTTGTTCAGTGTACATTGATTTACAGAATCAAATTTAAAAAACAAAGATACACTGATTTTATACAGATTACTAACTTTTGGGGATCACAATACAAATCTAAATATTTTAGACAAGTTACTTATCTGCTTATTGAATGGTGGGCGAAAAAAATATCTGTATAGTGTCCATTATCTAAAACCCCGCAATGACGTAGTTTGTGTTGTTCTTAAAATAATATTAACTTAAACGGTCAATCTGATTTTCTGGAGGAAAAATAATAGTTTTGATGAATCAACAGCTTGGGAAAATAGTCGCTAGATTAATTCAAAGAAAAATTGTCTGTAGTTGCACCTCAACAGTATAACCAGTGATAATACTATATAAATAAAATTAAAGTAATGGCACCAGCATAGACAGACACAGTAACAGTACAGAATGAGGTAACAGTGGCAGTGTGAGGAAATGTCAGCGTCACTGGCTGGTTAACAGCAATGGGGAGGAAACTTGTCTCTAAATCTGGAAATGCTTGTGCAGATGGATGGATGGAAGGTGAAAAGTGACAGTGCTGGGTGGCTAGAGTCTCTCAAGGTGCTGCTTGCTTTTCTGAGGCAGCACCTGAAGACGATGCCTTTGACCGCCAGAAGCTGTGTGCCCGAGGAACTGGAAGCTGTTGAAGCCTCTACAGCATCCTCTGCGATGTAGATAGGACTTTGGGGAGTCATCCGTTTGCGAAAGTCCAGGATCAGCTCCTTGGTTTCTCTAGCGTTGAGGGTGATGTTGTTATACATGGTGAAGAGCTGGGCCTACAAATCCCAGCATTCAAGAGGTGAAAATACAGACTTAGAGGGAATTTGGGAAAAGTGAAAAAATCCTCTTTACTCGTGTCTGTATAAATCTCACCAAGCGTAACTTTGCAGATTAAAGACTGGCTGAGAGTGTAAATGTAAACGCTGATAAGGAGTCAGGAACAAAGTGCTCATGTAGTGCACACCTGGGTCCAGAGGGCCCTTGTTCAGATGGAAAACTGAACAGGCATCTTTTGTGCTAAATGACAGCCGGTGCTGCTCAAGATGATGGACACTATGGGGAAATAAAAAAAAAAAGAGTTTTGAATGAAAAGACACACAAGAGTAACAGTGCAGCCTTGGTCACGTCTCCCCAGCTCATGACTGGACCAGGCTCCACATTGACCCCAAAACTGGCTTTACACACAGGAAACTCACTGAAACTCAACACAACATTGTCCTGATCTTGCCTGGGGAGTTTCACCTGGTTACTGAGATGACCGGCAGCACAGACAGTCTTACCAGCAACAGATATGCTATTAAGGGGTGCGAAGCGTCTGCTGCCAGCACATGGCTTTATATCTGTCGGCTGCATTTGCGCTGCTCCTCCCTCCTATAAAGAGGACAGTTGAACAGCAGTGTGAAGAAAGGGCACAGAAGCAGAAGTCAGTGGAAAAAGCCCCATTACTAACCCTAAGCCCAACTTACTGCAAACAGCCCACTGTATTTCATATGTCTGCTTCATATTTTCCATTTAATTGCCATAATCTCTGGCAGTCAGTGACAAAAGTTATTTACCCTTAAACAGTACTGAGATTGAGTAGAGTGAGGTACTTAAGCGGTATTATGGAAGAATAAAAGCTGAGTCCCATGTCCAGGCGAGATGCGTAGCTGACAGGCTGATGAATGTTTCAAACTCTTACCTCCACCGTACTGACAGGAACGGCGAGCTGCTGTGGCATCATGGCATTAAACTTCTGTTTCTCCAGGGAAGAAAACAACCAAGACCAACCTTAATAATCCACACACTTTGAAGACTGACATAAATGGTAAATATGAGACGTAAATATCATCCAACACTACCAGGTACTCAGTGAATACTCAGTCATGCAGAAATATAATCTAAAGTTATAATTATGGGGACACGTGGCCGTCCACTGCAGGTGACAATGTCCTAAACTCTTTCATACTTAAAGAACACATACAGTTATTACTTTGTAAGGATGCATAAAACTCCAGTTCAGTAAATTTATGGAATATATACTGCAGCAACTACTTTATAGTCATTTATTAAGTAACTGACTTATTTCTTCCCTGCGGGAACTTGTAATTATGCTGAAATAAAAATGTAACTTAACAGCGTTAAAAAGAACTCAGGAATCCAGTCCAAAATGCTTTAGTTTGACATGTGATCAAAATTCAAACTAAATTTCATAGAGTAAACTAATACATGATAGCATCCATGCAAAAGATCAACGGCAGAACAGGGGCTCTTAAGGCAGACTGCATTAAAAAGGAATTAATCATCTCTCTCAATTTAAATTTGGGATAATAATTCTCTTCAGAAGCCTCCATAGAATAGTGCATCCATCCCCTCACTTATGTGTAGAGACGTATCCTAAGGCTCTGGCAACAACATTCAGGTCAACAGCATCAAAAATTTCACAGCTAGTTTTAAAACTTGTTTTTCACTTTACGTTACAGCAAGTTAGTTAATATTAAATTATTGCAACGTGCAGATTAATAGTCAGAAAAGGTTTTTGAAATTTACATAATGATAAATGAGAACTATATTTGATTACTAATTACTGTTGACTAATTTCCTGTCTGGACTTTTCCCCCTTCATTGTTAAAAGTCATTATATGTCTGGGTGCCAGTCAGTGGAAGCACACAGACACCTGGCCTATTCATTCAGCACCAGCCCATCAAGTAGAGAATTCAGCACCACGGACAGTGACCTGTGTTACTATGACATCAGGTCATTGGCTCTAAATATTTTTCTAGAAATAACTAAATGGCTCTATTGTAGAAATTTCCAGCCAGAGACTGGGTTCCTATATGAAGAGAATATTATTATTCAGACAAAGAAAATAAACTACAGAAAACTAGCTCTGCATGTCATCTCCCCTTTACTCCTTAAGCAGGGCACACGCACATCAACAAGTACCAATGCAGCAAATACAGATGAACAATTTCACAGCTTCAGAAGAAGTCAGATTTCTGTGTAATTCAGAGATTGTCAAAGACTTCTGATAGAACATTTTCTGCACTTGAGTCTAATTTCAAGATAAATTGCACCTGGGTCTATTAAAACAAGGTGATGCTGCCTGACCTACCAACCAAGGCTGGGGAGGAAACGTAGGAATACAAGGAAAGCAAGGAAGAAAAGCAGCCACCCTATCTCATGGTCACGGACACAAACATCAGGGAGTGTTATGAAGAAGACACCACACTTAGGACCATTGGTTTTACGCAGTGAATTACACCAGAGAGAGTTTTTACATTCTAGCTGTGTTATGTAACATTCCTCAGCCTTCAGCTTTTTTCCCCACACAATGCAGGACATGCAGGGGTGCCAAACAAAACAGTGGAGCTGCAGTGTAGCCAATTATTTCTTTCAGTAGTTTTAAGATGGTTTGTGAGGTTGTGTGTTAGAGATGGCGGTGAGCAACACTGAGGCATCTCAGGGAACCATGTTGCCCATATTAAAAAACATGCACGCATGCAACTCAGGCAATCCAGCATTTCTTATTTCAGTTACGTATGACACTGCATGTTGCGGTTTTACATGTTCACTACAAGTCAGTGGTTTTTTCCTTGTATGATTATGGCCACATTCACACCAAAAACACACTAGACATACTGTACAAGGCACTCAAGGGAAAAATTCTCAGAACACAAAGTGAATGTATCAACCGAAGAAGGATTTTTCCTTTTCGGAATATTCATTTTTTTCCATGTGGAACCACTGTCCATGATTCAATTGAGTGCATTCAAAGAATGATACATCAAAACTAATAGTGACAAAATATTCATTTAATATGCATTGTACATGAATGTAGGACTTAGATGTTGATGAATTTCTCATCAGTGAAGGGCATATACACTTAAGGGGTATTATGAAAAAAAAAGTTGAGAACCCAGAAGTAACTATCCGATTAAAGATGTAATCTGGTACATGTGCAGACCAGTGATGGATATGTAAATGATTCAAATTGCAAGGAGTTGGCATGTTTAATCACCAGACACAGGATGCCTCGTAGTCACATTAGACAGTGTTAACGGCACTTGACGGAGTTTGATAGGGTTGCATTGCGGGTTTACATGAAGCCAGGTGGTCATGTGCTGCAATTGCATGTGGGCCATGCGGATATCACAGTGGCCTGATATTGAAACCAATGGGCACGTGAGGCATCCACACACGTCGTGAAGTTTCTGGTCATCCAAGACAGACCACGCCAAGGAAGGATCGTCGGATTGTGCTCCAAGCATCACAGATCCCCATGACACCTGCGCCTGATATATGGACACAGCTACTGGACTCTCTACAACACCCTATATCATCGTGTCGCGATGACTGGCATCAGCTGGACTACGGGTTCACCGTCCCATGCATAGGCTGCCGTTCACAATAGCACAGAAACGGTTGCGTTTGGAGTGGTGTAGTCACTGGGAGGCATGGACTGATGGACTGATGACGACTGGCGTCCTACCATGTTCAGCGATACATCTCAGTTCTGCAGTACCACAGATGACCGTCATGTGCGTATGGTGGCGCTGCAGGGAGAGGAGCAATCCTGCCAATGCTGTGGAGTGACACACCACACTCTGACGGCACAGTGGTACACCAGTGACATCCTAGTAGTATCCGGGCCCAGGGGTGTGCTATACCCTACTGACATGGGACCAGCAGTGTGACCATACCGCCAACTCCGTGGTCCGTTTGATCTGATGATTATAATCATCGCGATACAGTCACATGCCCTTTCATCACATGCAGATTTCATTTTCACAACTTAGTCTGTTGCCCTTCACTTTTTTGCCACTGAGTTTGTGTTTTGACACTAAGTTGATGGGAATTGATTATTTAAGCGTCATCTAAAGAGCTTATATTAATTGGGTAAATTGCATAAGACTCACATGGTATTTTGAAAAGATTCCCATATGCGCTGATTAGCTGGGGTTGATCCAAGCAGCTGTGCACTTTTCTCCTGTAACATAAAAGTTTGCTTTTAGGACAGAAAACAAGGTTAAGACCATATTATGTAGTTTACATCTATCAAAATAAAACCAAAGTCACTGTTACCAAAAGAGTAACCATGTGTTATCAAATTTCCTAACATTTTGCTTCATCTTACTTTGGATGCCCATGGTTAGGAGAGAAGCAGAAATCTGCTCAATCATAAGAAAGACTTTTATTGCTACAGGGAGTGAGATCTTGTTGCAGGTGACAAGGCAGGATAGAGTGTGTTTAGAAAAATAATGAAGAGGGAATGTGAGTGTGAGCTATCGTGGCATCTGTGTATAACCCAATATGGCGGCATCCTTCTGAATGTAAATAACATAGCCGGCTTAATTAGCTTAATCAAGCGTAATTGAACTAAGGAAAATTTAGCAATATACTTTCCCTGCTTGGTGTGATAAATACAGCAGCAGCTGCTGGTGGACGGGCTACAAACAGACATCAAGAAGAAATCCCACCTCACAGCCATTTACTGTACCAAACCCCTTAATGTAACTTGTAAAGATGTAGGTATTGGCGTATTCACACATTCATTTGCAGTGTCCACTTCCTGTCCAGTAAATTTGGCAGGACGGAATTTGAATAACCTATAGGTCTGACTCATGTATGCGGCTGAAGGAGTAAAGATAGAATGGGTGAAGAATCCTGTTATACAGTCCTAGTAGACCGAGAACCACCTGATTGCTACTGTAGTTGGAATCAAGGGCTGAGCTGCATGGTGGCCTGGGGGACAATCATGAAAACACAGACCCACTGATATCCTCAAAACCCACAATCAAAAGGGGAGTCAGGCACGGTGGCCAACCACTTGGCCCGTTAAGCCACATGGTGGCCCGATGAGCAGGCAAACACACTATGGGCTAAGGGGTACAAGACAGAGGAGAGAATAGGATGGCCAGTGACATGTGAACAGGACAAGGCAGGGATGGATTCTGACATAGGTACCATACTACTTTGTTTAAATATGCCCAAGTGCATAGAATGTTTTAGTGCAAGTCTTAGACAATGGTATCTCTGAATGACACCGCAGTCTGACTCTTCCTGAAGGCCCTGAGAAGTTGTTTGTATGCACTTGCTGCCTTGACACTTGCTGATGTGCGTGTGCTCTGCTTGAGCAGTAAAGGGGAGATCACATGCAGAGATGATTTTCTGTAGCTTCTCAGTCCGAGTAAAAATAAAATCTTCTCGTTATATAGGAACCAAGTCTCTGGCTGGAAATTTCTACAACAGAGCCATTTAGTCATTTATAGAAATATACAGAGCCAATGAAGGAACCAGATGTCACAGCACAGTAACACAGGTCACTGTCCGTGGAACTGAATGAATAGGATAACCGGCCAATGTGTTTGTGTGCTTACACTGATTATATGTCAGGGGGGAAAATATTTATATCATTGTTGCGATGAACGTCATTCCAGCAAGTGGTTACGTCGTTCACGCAAATGGTCATGCGGAACCAAAGTTTACTCACCTGTGTGCACCCGAGGGGAAGGCATTAACGGACGCACCTGCTCTTTATTTTGGATAAAGTCGGCAAAACGCATTGGTAGCGCGACAAGCAAAGGGTCAAATCTACACCAAGTGCTTCTGGAACTGTGCTGCGATTGTGTACTGAAAAGTAGACTCTGAACGGACAGCCGGTAAGACCATGAACCATGCGTGTTGGACTTTGTTGCAAATGTTATTTGTAGCAAGCACTACCTGTTGCGAGTGGGGTTTATTTCTTAATGGGGTGCGCTAATGAGGCATTGAGGCGCTGGTGCTGGCTTGTAACATTATATGAGTTGTGGTATTTGACTGTATTAGGAATAAATGGTGTGCTGTAAGTGTCTTAATGACAATATGTGGAATGCTGTTTTATTGATTCAGATGTTTGCATTAATGCGGTTTAAAAGGGGGGGTTCTATTTTTAGTTTATCTAAAAGTTAAATATTAAATTGCTAAAAAGAAAAAAAAAAGTATTAAGGGTGAACTTTCCTTTTAATAATTCATATGGGCAGAAGTGTTAAACCTATTGTTCGATTGTCTAATTGGTTAGCTTTTCATTGCAATTTATTGCGTTGAGTAACTCATTTATGTGTTTCCCCAGTGGTTTGATCTTAAACTTTGATGTTTGGAGGAATTTTATTCAGAACAAGTTATGTATAATTGTGTGGAAATTTGAAGCTGAGATTGGTCATTCATTGTATATTTTGTGTGTATGTATGTATATATATATATATATATATATATATATGCATTTAAAGTAAAATTTTGTGTTTGCTCATAAGATAGATTGGTGAAAGTTGGTGTTTTGTGGTTTAAGGTTTTTCACCTGTAAATGCCTGGCTTGAGGAAAGCGAAGATAAAATAAAAAGGGATAAAGAGTCCAAAAAGAAGGCCTGGTTATTCTGAGTGAAATCCAGTTATATGTTCAGTTTTGGTACATCTCTATCAAGTGAGGGGTAAAGCACAGTAAGAATTGTGATCACTTGACAATCATTGAGGGGAAAAATGTAAAAATATATACAGTAAGGACAATATAATCGTAATTTAATGTATCCCTTCTGCTCTTTAAAAAGCACAATGTCTGACTGACAAATATGTCTATTATTAGCACATTTTAATAATTTAATTAATATTAAGCAGTACACCTATTTCCTGTAATCACTCTGCGTTAAAGCAATTTTTAAAACTAGCTGTGAACTGGATGCTGTTCTGACTGTTGTTGCCATGGTGCCTTATTTACTTTCAAATCGCATTGTCCACAACCTGATCAAAGGACCAAACTTTAAAATCAGTGCAGGGTAGTGTCGCAAGTAGTGATGCTTAGGCTTTAACCTATGTCCTGGAAAGAAAGAAAATCTACAAGCAAGATATTCTTGGATAAGAACGTCAAGGTATGCAACCTCTGGCAATAAAATTTTCTGTGCACAAATCAGCTCCACAATGTCTTTTAGCTGAAGGGTCAACTGCCAATCATCATCTGTGGGCTCTTTCACCTTGTCACACATGATCACAGGAAGAAGTCTTAGAAAATTCCAGTTCTGAACAGCCTGACCATAAAGCTTTACTCCATTGGAGTTTACTGCACATGGCTTACTCAACACATCAGAGCCACTGTACTTAAATTTCTTAATGCGTCTATTCAGAATTGAATAAGTGAACCACTTTTTTTGCTTGATGAAGTACTTCAGGTAAAGGGCTAAATCATAGGAAAGGATACCCTCAAAAATGTCATGGCCTAAACAAGGTGGCAGGCCAGGCATACAAACATCGAAGTAATTCAATGAATTAAAACTCAGATATTATACCTTCAACGTTTTGTTGTTCCTCAGACTGTAAAATGCATTTGGATCTGTTTGAAAATCTGTTCGGGTTGTCCGGCAATACCTGCAGAAATATTCAGAAAAACTAAAATTTTCTGTAAATCCACCGATATTATGAGACCCCAAATTGTCCCCTGCAATGCACAAAACAGTCCCTTTAACTTTTTCCTCTGCCACCGTTATTCCATTGTCTTCCAGGTCTTTTAAGTCTGCAATGAGCCTTGAGAAAACTTTGTCATGGCCAAAGTGTTTGAAGTCTTTTTCCTGACACAGCATTACAAGTGACATGTGGTCTGTACTTGATGAGGTGGTAAATTAGCCAGAGACAAATATACAGCTACTACTTTGTGCTGCTTTTTGCTGAACCTAATGGGTTCACCGCCTCAAAAGAATCTTGATATAGAATTAGTTTTAGACATGATGGGTTTTGAGAAAAGAACTCATTGTTTTTATATACCTGACCATCACTGACATCACAAAGCACATCAGTGTATGGTACGTATGTACCCTGTGCAGCACAATTCTGCCATAAGTCTGACTCCAGTAAATGTCTCAAAGTGTCTTTCAATGGAACATAGTAGGCAAACCTCTGTGACCTTGTTTCATCCCTTCCTAAGTACAACTTTACAGGTTCTGTGTATCTAAACATCTGTTTAAAAGCCCTAGTTCTTGAAAAATTGGTTCTCATTGGTCCTTCATGACTAATGGTGAAAAGGTCAGATTCCTTCACAACATCACATATACTACCAATAACCTCATCTGTTAATTCAGTTAAGTCACTTTTCAGGAATGCACTTAATTTATTCAAAGTATATGTCTGTCCTAGTTCATGTATGCTTAGCATCTCTTCAATAATATTTTGTATAGTTGATGCTGGCAGAAGAAACTGCCCATGTAATTTCAAGTAGAAAAGAGAAATATTTCTAAGAAAAAGGTCACTGAAATTTTCTGTAAGATGGACTTCACCTTCATCAGTCTCACTAAATCTCTCTGTAGGGCCTGTAACTAACGGTTCAGTTTCAAGAAACTGAGAAACTGTCTCCTTATTAAGATCTCTTATACTGTCCACAGAACATTGTCTGTGTTTCCTGGACATGTAGGCTGTAAACGACGATCTCACAGTGAACGTATGGTCGCATCCTGTCACCGGACATGTCACAACACGTCCTTCGGCTATATGTTCCTTTAAGTGAGCTGTTAGTGATCTGACATCGCGACATTGGCGCTGGCACATAGACATATTACACGTAAACACCGTAAGGGCATTTGTAGTATCAATATATGAATCTGTGTTATGTTTACGGTAAAAATGAGCCTTAAATTCCCCATATGAACGAAACGTATTGTGGCAATCTGTAGCGCCACACTTGAACACGCATCGTGGTTCATGACGGTGAAGTTTGACATGTAAAACATGTTCCCTAAGGGTTTGCACTGATGTTCCACAGAAATAACAACTAAACATTGTAACTGCGTGAACAAACACGCACTCTATTGCTGTTTTAAACACCTAAATGCTGTTTCACATCCCGCTTGCAAATCTAAGTTTTACATGTGCTGCCAAGATACGTTCATGCGCCGTCAACACGGTACATGCTACTCGTGTTTAAAACCACACACTGCTTAACACTGCTTAAAACGATTTAATTTAACTTACCAATTTGCCCAGACACATTTATTTTATTTTATATTCCCACTAGTTTGTAGATTTTTTTTAAATGTTATGTTTGTTATTGGGTGCTTTCCACTTCATGTACCCACATACAGCGCTGGCTTAAAGCAATACATTCTGGTCCTGACGCAATGCATTGTGGTTAGATTTTTATCGTCCGCTGCATTATGTCACCATGTCACGTCGTACAAAAACCTCGCGAGAGCAAGACAGATCATCCTGCACCTCTTAAGTGTTATGTAGTTTTGCCTGAAACGCAAAAATAAAACAAAGCAATTAAAGCCGATCAGTGGCTCAAATTCTGCTGTAGCGATTGAAGAACTTTTGTCGGAAGTTGGATTCGAACCCACGCCTTACTTCGGAGAACAGAATACCCCTTACTTTGAAAGGCCATTTTCGCTGCGCAGGAGGCTTTAGACCGCTCGGCCATGGGGCAGTTTCCAGTTGAACCCTAAGGAGTAGGTTAAGTCCAGCCTTGGCTTCCAAGCTGACGTTTTTCTACATATGTGCTTGTGTATCATGGACAGTAAGAGGGGGCAGGCAAGGAGAGAATTTCTCTCTTTGGGGATCAATAGAGTGTTGTTATTATAACGTCTAAAACGTATGATGGTCTGTCGATAAATCAATAACAATATCAATGAAGTCAATGTTTATCTAAAGGAATCAGAATTCAGGAAAAGCCAGGGGCCGGACCGAGTGTAGGGGGCGTGGCCAGAGACAGCCTGCTGACTGTTCCAAATCATGGGTGCATGTTACAAGTCCGGAACATATTTTAACTTAGTACTAACTTAGCATCATATTTGATCTGATTCGACTGAATATCCCAGGTTTCCATCTCTCATGCATCTGGTGTGACGTGTTTTCAGACTCTCAGGCTGGCGCAAAGAAATCTTACGGGAATTGAACGTCTCACTCCGGTCAGCTGACCAAAGTTGGTAACCTTGGTATTGTGTGTAGGAGATTCGGTATAACTATAATTTCGTTCTCCATTTACATGCCCGTAGTGTCTTTAACCGGCTGCACAAACTGGATCCGCCTCCATTACGACACAACTTTGCCCTTATTGGCTTAAGAATTTAGTCACATACATGACGTATATCTGCTATTTCTCCCGAGAAGCAGGTAAAGCAGTGGTAACTGCTTTGTAGTTAATTTACCTGGTAAAATTAAGTTTAAATAAATGATATAAATACTGTAATAGTACTCGTGAGCTTTGTTTATTTGTTATTAGTTATTGTAATGTTGCGCTGCTTTATTTGTTTAATCGTCTAGTCTGTGGAGACATTCAAGTTAATCAAATAAGAATTGCACTGTACACTGTACATGACCATAAAAACTTTGTATCCTTGAAATAAATGTTTTTGATCTTTTCCTTGGCAGTTATCTTTTTACACAGGGCCTCTATGTACACGATAGTTTTTTTTTTCACGACTAACAGTATGGATCAGGAGTTGGTTATTGTAAAAGAAGTAATGTGCATGCAGGTGATATTTGTATAGATTTATCCACACCCTTGTAGCAGTGCTGCCATTGCAGTCAGATCTCGCAAACTAGGAGTATTAGTTGTCTTTATTTCTCTTTATTTCTTGACGCCAACCCTCTCCATTAATCCGGGCTTGGGACTGGCACCTACCTGAGCTGGCTTGCTCCCTTAAGTGGCTGGGTTAGGCTAAACTATATATATATATTTACCAAGACTACAATAAAACATCTCGAAATGTGTAGTCTAGCAAAACGCAGTTTAAAGAAGGTAGCCTACCTGGCGAAATTGCAAACAAATTAAGGGCGTTAGGCAGCCTTTCCAAACCGCTTATCCTACTGGATCGCGGGGGGTCTGGAGCCTATCCCGGAAGCAATGGGCACGAGACAGGGAACAACCCAGGATGGCGGGCCAGCCCATCGCAGGGCACACTCACACACTATTCACTCACGCATACACTCCTATGGGCAATTTAGCAACTCCAATTAGCCTCAGCATGTTTTTGGACTGTGGGGGAAACCAGAGTACCCGGAGGAAACCCCACGATGACATGGGTAGAACATGCAAACTCCACACACATGTGACCCAGGTGGAGACTCGAACCCGGGCCCTAGAGGTGTGAGGCAACAGTGCTAACCACTGCACCACCATGCTGCCCCCTAAATGGAAAACCATTAAATACAAAAGGAAAACAAAAGTGCTGTAAGACTGTATACTTATGTGTATGTTAGTAAAGGCTGTAGCTGACACAACGGACCCCACTAATTAGAAAGGGGTAATTGTACACATGTGGCATCCAGTATGTTCTTCTATAACAGTTTTTAAAAAAAAAAAAAACTCACATTACACAAATTGGCACTATCAAAACGAGGATTATGGGGAAAATGGGGACTGTGATGGAGATTACATACACGTAGGCATGGTATTTAGTTTTTTTTAATCTGGTCACCTTCCAGAGTAATTGTAAACTAAAACCATCTTCACCCTATTTGATTCTTTATAAATGGACAATCAGTCGTGCAGTAAATGGGGGTATAGAGAGACACAGAGCTTGTCTAACAAGAAACCCTGGGAAGCTAACATTAATAGGGTGGGTATGGATAGCAAAACCATTGATACAGATTACAGATTTATATCTCACCTGAACCCTGGCGGGCTCCGTGCCAATAGGGGTTGGGATTAGGGTTAGTTAACTTAAGTAGTAATATTGATGTGTATATTCTCCTATTCTCCAGTCAGTGAATCGTGAAACGTAATGTTAATATGTTTCTATACCTATATGTTCTGCTTAAAAACCCATAAAGGCAAGCACAGTGTTTAGACATTCTGTTACTTAGACTAGTAAACACTAAGATCCTTCAGCTTTCAATTAACCTGACACAACAGTCTAAACAACAAATGTGTGCCATGTCATTTGTCATCTTTACATCTTGTATCCTTTATATGGTAATTGGATTTTCAAGGTGGAATTGCAGGTCGATCATTTTAAGGATCTAGATGTAAACCTCCCTGGTGTTGCTTTAATATTTTTTTTGCACAATTTGCTTCACACACTTCCTCCAGCAGAGAAGCTTACAATACTACACCCCACCAAATGACTGGATGATGCCTTTTTATTTAAGGTCTGGCTGTGAGCCTCGATTACCGATACACTATCTTCAGGCTCCTGCCGGGATCAGTCAGTATGGTGGACCTTTGGAGGAATGGGTACAAAACCATCAGGAAAGTTTGCAGGTGCTTCAAGAGTATGTGAAGGCTTAGTTGGAGGAACAAGCCACACCACGAAATCGGAAACACAATGAGTTGGTTAATGATTAGGGGTTTGATGAAGGTCAGCTGGTGTGTTTGCGGAACCATGTTCGAGGTAAAATACAGGATCATTGGGATGCCTGTTTGTATATGGTAGTTCGGTGTCCCCAAGATCAGGGTGCAGTTTACTCTGCAACTCCAATGGAGGGGGACGGGGTTGTCCGTCAAGTTCACCGAACAGAGTTGCGTCCAGTACCACAGGGGGTTGTTATGTCAGGGGAAGATGTTCTGGTAATGTCTCCTGAGTCTGGGTTGCCCACAGGGGCAACAGAAATGGAATCGGATGAGGACTCTGTGATTTTACGGGGACAGGGCTGGTGGGAGGGGTCGCAATAGAGCATCCACAAGTAGGCCTCGTATAATGGAGGAGGTTATGTCCCCCCCGAGGTGTAGAGACCAGTTAAATGTTCGGTGAGGTCCACCACTGGTCATCATACCAACCCTTATAAGTTACCACGGTCAGTGAATGATCGTTCGGTTGGGGAGGAAGACCAGTGGTTTGGGGATAGAATTCTTAGCTGTGATCGTTGGGTCATCAATTTCATTTTGGGGGATGGATTGTAGCCAGGCAATTATAGGCAGGTATAGGAACTGCAGTTCGGACTGGAGGCATAGCCGGGGCGAGATGGCTGTGCATGTTCCGATGGTAGGGCATATTGGCAAAGGAGCAGGCACGGGAAAGACAGGCAGGGTCCTGATAGATTTGGTGGAGCATCGGCGGGCATATTGAATTTGCAGTGTAGCAGCCTTTCTGTTTGCTTGTTTCAGGGGTGAACAATCTTATCCGCAAAGGGCCGGTGTGTATGCAGGTTTTCGCTGCAACTCCCTAATTAGATTTCTAATTAGAGGACTGATTAGCTGAAGAGTCCTCATACCTGGTTTTGAAGAGCTGACCTAAAGGTTACCCCAAAAACCTGTTTTTTTTTTGTTTGAATGGGGCAGTGAGTCATGGGGTAAACTACTGTTCTTTAGGGGTTTTCAAGGTGGAATTACGGGTCGATAATTTTAAGGATCAGGTTGTAAACCTCCCTGGTGTTGCTTTAATATGTTTTATCTGAGGTTGTATCGTGTATTATCAAGCCAGCCGGCTTAGTGGCCTCGGGAGCGGGGTTTAGTGGGAGCAGCTGGCTAGTTTTATTTTCTTTTTTGTTTGTGTCTTTTTCTTTGTTGTATGTATATTTTGGGTTCATTATTAGGCAGGCTGGGCCTTTTGGCACCTGTAGTCTGGGTGCTGGATTGCCCATAGGGGTCTTTTTTATTGCTGTGATTTGCTGTGTCATTCACTAGTGTGATTTGTGCTGGATGTGTTTTTAAGGTTGTGCTGTGGCGTGTACCTGAGCAAACTTTGGGCAACCTGTTCTCTTGTTGGCTTTATTGACAAAGGGTGGATTAGTCTAATTACGGCCTGCTACAAATAGCTGCATATAACGTATAAAAAAAATCACCTTATGGGTGCTCCGTAGGGTAGCAAGATCTTGAGTTTTTTTACAGTACTCGGGTACGTTTTAAAATTTTCGACCAATCAGCAAACATTATTCTGACAGCATAGCTGGGAAACCAATGAAAAGTGAGTGCAACGTTCTAGAACTTGACTTCGGGTTGACGCTCCCTATAAAAGAGCTGGGTACTGCTTCAAGGCGTTCAGTTGGCGCTACCTCCTGATAGAGTAGCACTGTACGGCTCTTGTTCCGTAAAACAACATCAAAAGGATGAAAAAAAAAACAATATTTAAAGAAGACGAAAAAAATCAATTTTTAAAGAAGACGAAAAAAACATCGTCTAAAAAAATAAGCCAAAAAAATAATATCCGAAGAAGGAAAAACATGCAAAGTAAAAAAAACAAACAAAAATAAAAAACAATATCCAAAGAAGAAGGAAAAAAACATCCAAAGGGAGAAAAGAAGAACTGAAGGGCAAACGAGGTAGGAGGAAATACAAATTTCGTTTCAGCACCGTTGGAGTGCCAAGCCGTGAAAAGCATTTGGCCAGAAGACAAGGTAAGTGTTGTACCTGTTATTTTAAAACAGCGCTTTTCAAAATGCTGCTTTATAATCGTTTGAGATCGTTAGCCAGTGTGACAGCTGAAGGCTTTTTGAGTTTACCAACATAAAGTTTTATTTCTGTATTAGGACATTGTCAGGAACAATGATGTGTTCATCGCTATGATGTGGTCAAAAAGCGATGCATTGAATCTTAGAAACATTTGTGATTTTTCAAACGATGCTTTTCCTTTTATTTAATCAGTAAAATTTCCATCGGTTTTATATAGTGCCCCTTGAAATATGTCTTTAGCTCATTTTCCGGGCATTTTACTAGAATGCATCCTGAGAAATACACAAGCTCTGCTGCATTTCCGTGCCTCGATGTTTAGTGCCGAGTATAATTGTTGCAGTTGCCTTTTATATATTCCATGAGACCTGTTGGTACCAAGAGAAGTGTGAGACTGTCAGGGTGAATTTATCATACAATCGCACGCATAAATACCTGAGGGTTGCCAGTCCTTTTGCGTTGTTACAGGAGGACTAGAGCTGACGAGTGTGTTTCTACACACTATCAAGGGCATTGTAGTACAGTTTTCTCAGGTGGGAGAATGCTGCCGATCTCCTATTTGACAATACAGCCCTTGATATATTAGAATATTACAGAACTAGAAGCCTTTTGCAAGGAAGAATGTGAGAAAATCCCAAGTACAAGAACTGAAAGCCTTTCAGCTGGCTATAAGAAGCGCTTGTAAGCTGTGATATCTGGCAGAGGAGGTGTTACTAAGTACTGATTACGTAGGGTGCCCAAACTTTTGCAGAGTGCCATAATAATGTTTTTATTTTGTAATTTTGTTCAATTTATGGCATAAAAAGTAACTATTCATCAATGTTTGCTGAAAATATTGTGTATTTTCCCCCCAGTTCCTAAAGAGACTGTATTAACTGATATTGTTGCTTTTGTAATTGAAAAGATGTTATTTGTCAAGGGGTGCCAAACCTTTGCATAAGACTGTACACAGTGTGTGTATGTGTTTATGTGAGTGTGTGTCTGTGTGTGTGTTTATATATATATATATGTGTGTGTGTGTGTATATATTTCTGTATATGCATGTGTATATATATATTTATATATAGTTCACACACATTCAAAATTATTTGAATACACATTCAAAATAATTTTTATTATTATTATTTTCGTTTTTTTTTTTTTTTGTGTTTTAAAATGTTTTATTTTTGCAATGGAAATAAAAATAAAGCAGTCCTCCGTAGAGGAGGGGTGGTGGAGGGAATATATATATATATATACATATATATAAAATAATTGTCACACAACTGGGGTGACATGCCTTGCCTGCTCACCCAATTTTAGTGCACTTTAGTTATGCATAATGACCTTCTAGTCTCGATACACCCATATATATATATATATATATATGTGTGTATATATGTATATATATAGTTTTTTTGTGTTATTTTTTTGCAATAGACAATAAAAATAACGCAGTTCTCCATAAAGGAGGGATGGTGGATGGAATATATATATACATATATATAAAATAATTGTCACACAACCTGGGTGACATGCCTTGCCTGCTCACCCAGTTTTAGTGCACCTTAGTTATTCATAATGACCATCTAGTCTCGATACACCCATGAATATATATGTATATATATATATATATATATATATAGTTTTTCTGTTTTTTTTTTGCAATAGACAATAAAAATAACGCAGTTCTCCGTAAAGGAGGGATGGTGGATGGAATATATATATACATATATATATAAAATAATTGTCACACAACCTGGGTGACATGCCTTGCCTGCTCACCCAATTTTAGTGCACCTTAGTTATCCATACTGACCATCTAGTCTCGACACACCCATATATATATATATATATATATGTATATATATATAGATATTTTTTCTTTTTCTTGTGTTTTTTTTTTCGCAATGGATATTAATAATAAAGCAGTCCTCCGTAAAGGAGGGGTGGTGGAGGGAATATATATATACATTTATATAAAATAATTGTCACACAACTGGGGTGACATGCCTTGCCTGCTCACCCAATTTTAGTGCACCTTAGTTATCCATAATGACCATCTAGTCTCGATACACCCATAAATATATATGTATATATATATATATATATAGTTTTTTTTTTTTTTTTGCAATAGACAATAAAAATAACGCAGTTCTCCATAAAAGAGGGATGGTGGATGGAATATATATATACATATATATAAAATAATTGTCACACAACCTGGGTGACATGCCTTGCCTGCTCACCCAATTTTAGTGCACCTTAGTTATCCATACTGACCATCTAGTCTCGACACACCCATATATATATATATATATATATATATATATATATATATATATATATATATATATATATATATATATATATATATATATATATATATATATATATATATATATAGTTTTTTTTTTCTTCGTAATGGACAATAAAAATAACGCAGTTCTCCGTAAAGGAGGGATGGTGGATGGAATATATATATACATATATATAAAATAATTGTCACACAACCTGGGTGACATGCCTTGCCTGCTCACCCAATTTTAGTGCACCTTAGTTATCCATACTGACCATCTAGTCTCGACACACCCATATACACACCCGAAGCTCTGATCTCAGATCAGTTCCATGCCTCCAGAATCTAATGTTACCCTCAAGGAAGAAGGGAAGCTATGATGAGTAAAAAAAAGGTTATTAGAGTGTCCTGTCAGCGTTGGGCTTCTTCGGCCTCCGCCATTGATTTTTCGGTTTCAGGATGGAAAGTACAAGGTGGCTCTGTGTTGATGAATAATCCAGGAAAAAAATGCCACAAAGGCATGGAGTCACACCAGTGGAGTCTTATCCTTGCAATAAAGACCCCTGTATGACCTTTGCTGAATATTTCCAGTTTAGTGGAGCTGATCTGTGAGTAATGCAGTTATGCAGCAGTTTCTGATGGTTTCCGGTTTTGCAGGTGGTGTCCTTTTCAGCTTGGAGGAGGGAGCCTCCTTCTGGAACCAGATGTTGACCTGGAGAATCGTGAGTGACGTTTCCGATTAGCATACCTGATCTCCTTGCCCCGCCACGGGGCTCTGGTGAAATGTAACTATTCAGTGACCCGTATCTTTCAGTTCTTCGCTTCCATGATCTCGACCTTCACCTTGAACTTCTTCATGAGTATCTACCACAACAAGCCGGGAGATTTTAGTAACCCAGGTCTCATCAACTTTGGACGCTTTGACAACGATGTAAGTTTCCCATTTCTGTCCGTGTTGTGATGTAGATTGTCCTTTTTAAAAGTCTGTAGATGGAATCTTGAAAATCAAAATATTGGGCATCGGTAATTGATCTGGTTGTCTTGGCCAATGGTATGCTGTCCGCAAGTCAAGTAGCTCTTGGGAGATGTCGGCCGTTACCCTCTGACATTGGTTTCCTGCCTCCCGTTAGTCAGTGGGGAAAATGTGATGTTTATGGATGTCTGGACAACTTAGAGTGGAGAGCATTTTATAATCATTACCTCGTTTGGGAAAGGCGAAAGAAGACGGTATAATTTTGACCAAAATCCAGAATGAGACCAAGTTCACACTGTTCCCGAACATGTTTTGGTCTTTCCTGTCCGTGCCGTTCAAGAAGGGGCTGATCTGTGAACTTTATGGGGAAACAAGGGTGAGAGAGAAAAGGATGAGCTGTTATTTCCAGAAAGGGCTCGACTCGGTACCCTGTCACATGAGCAGTGATGTATTTTTACCTGCCTTCTGGTCACATGGGTTGGAAAGGAAACCATGAAACGTTTGTTGGGGGACTTGGACACAGCCCCCACCCCGCAGCGCATGACTTTCCTGGGAGGCCCCCTGGGCTGGAAATATAGTCATCACCTCGGTGGACATGAGTACCGCGCTGTTTTAGTTGGGCCTCCTGGTTTAGGTAGGCATGTTAGCCATGGTTGTGGATGTTTCTCGTTACAAGAGAGGCACCTGTAGCAGTTTACATGGTATGCAGATACGGTTGTTTATTTTATTTTTTTAAACGCAGCAGAATTTTTCCCGCCTTCGGTGCCTGAAGTTTTTGGGAAACGTTTGCCCCGGATGCCCACTGTATGCTTCCTGTAGGATCACAACACGTTCACCATTTTTTTAAAAATTATACACTACTGTGCAAAAGTCTTAGGCAGGCAAAGAAAATGATATTTAGATTATCCTCGTGTTGGTGTAAAACTATGATATTATGCCTGTGAAAGTGTGTCAACTTCGCCATTTCAGAACCTCTGCTAAAATCATCCTAGTATTTGCAGCGACCGTCCAATGCAGCCATGTGTTTTTTTTGACTTGGCCACCAGCACACCTCATACAGCTAGTCAGTCTCTCACTGACTTTTTAAGCCAGTATATTTAACTTTTTTTAATTCAGCTGTTGGTGAAATTTAACAAAATCATGGAACGGCTGAGGTGCCCCTGAGGAGAAGTTTGGGAACTGAAGCGGTGTTCATCTAGCCATCCAACTAGATATCAGTAACTTTTTAGAAAATAGAAGAAATTACTCTATATATATATATATATATATATATATATATATATATATATATATATATATATATATATATATATAATAAAATTAAATAAAAAAAAAAGAGGCAAACAAGAGGTGCCCCCATGTGTGTAGTCCTGTAGGGTGTGATGTTGTCATTTGCATGTTTGACTGGAGGATTCTGGGTATTGATTTTTTTTTCTTTTTTTTTACCCCCCCCCCCCCTCAGAGCACGGAGTACTACCTGTATGAGATTCCTCTGTTTATCGTCATGGGAGCCTTCGGTGAGAGAGAGAGAGAGAGAGGGAGCGTCTTATTGTGGAAACCCAAACCTTGCTCTTTTACATCTTAACGGACTGGTTCTGTTTCTGGTTTTCTCATGCCGGGCCCATGTCTCTTTCCCCCCCCGCAGGTGGATTGCTGGGAGCACTGTTCAACGTCCTGAACTACTGGCTCACCATCCTCAGGATCAGGTGTGCCTGTGTGCGTGTGCCTGTGTGCGTGTGTGTGCCTGTGTGTGTGTGTGTGTGCGTACTTCTGTGCGCATGTGTGCCTGTGTGTGTGTGTGTGTGTGCGTACCTCTGCCTGTGTGTGTGCACGTAAGTGAGGCCTGTTTGGTTTTTACTGTGTCACGCCTGTCTGAAACTTAGGCATCTTAACACTTGAAATTAAATAATTAAATAAATATATCCCGAGACTGTGGGGCTGACCTTGAAACTGCCCCACACTGGTTTGATGCAAATGAAAGTTGTCCCACAACAAAATCATTAGCTGAGCCACCATGCCCCCCCCCCCCCCCCCCCCCCCCCCCCCCCCATCCCCAGGTATATCCACCGGCCCTGCCTGCAGGTGATCGAGGCCATACTGGTTGCTGCCGTGACGGCCACTGTGTTCTTCACTATGATCTACTTCTCCAACGACTGCCAGCCCCTGGGGGAGGATCAGCTGGAGGAATACCCCTTGCAGGTAAGGCAGCTGGAGGTGGGCTCTCTGTGATTTCATTGGCTGAACAGCTGAGAGGGTGTGTATCCTGTCCTCAGGCCTGAACCTCCACTTATCCCTCTCACAGCTGTTCTGTGCTGATGGCGAGTACAATTCCATGGCCACGATCGTCTTCAACACCCCGGAGAGGAGTGTCCGCAGCCTGTTCCACAGCCCCGCAGGTCCGTGGAGTTTCCAGCACGTGTTTCAGGGCAGGATGGGTCGTGACCTGAAGCCGGATTGGTCGCCCCTGTTGTGCCCTTCTTCTGGAAGAGATTATAATTACAGTCCGTTGTCCATCTTTAGAATGAACACCTGTGTTTGATATTGGTGACAGGCTGGCTAGGTCCGGGGCAGCTGTTTGAACAGTCAGACTCGTCTGCCACCTCTGTCGTGTCGTAGGTTTGTTTACGGGCCGCTTCTGGCTGATTGTTTTCCCAGACAGACAGCTAAACCCATACACACAATCCTCCTCAATTATTCAAGGCTTCCCTCATTTGGGATGGGGGGACTGTCACCCTGCCTGGGGAGAACAGGAGCGCTTCTCAAGTGCCCTGACGAATGCCACCGTAGGCAAGTTCGAACGGCACTAAACTGTGTTCATCCATGCCCTCTAGTGGATGAAAGACATACCAAAGTAACATGGCTTGGTCTTGATCGGCTCCAAATTGCACTTTACACCAGGTAGAAAAATGGAAATGATCATATGAAAAATGCCATTCATCATGAAATAATTTCTGTACACCTGTATCCTCATTACAAGGGTGAATCAAGTAAAACTAGCTGGTTTCGCTAGATTAGCGTTCTTGGGGATCAACTACATGATCAACATTTTAGCAAAAACGTGGGAAACACTGACTTAGGTGATGAATTCCACCACCACCACCCCCCCCCCCCCCCCCCCCCGGCAGGATCCTACAATCCCGTGACCCTGGGAATCTTCACCATCACCTACTTCTTCTTGGCCTGCTGGACATACGGCCTGACTGTGTCCGCCGGGGTCTTCATCCCCTCGCTGCTCATCGGCGCCGCCTGGGGGCGGCTCTTTGGCATTTTGCTGGCCTCCATTACGCCGCACAATTCCATACAGGTACATCAGGACGGGTCGCCGTTCCTGGGGAAGCGCCGTATAGCCGGTGAGGCGGCGTGGTCCGCTGGCGGAGGAGGGGCCGTCACGATAGCAGAACTCTTCCCTCAGCAGAGAGAAACCTCACAGTGGCGACGTTTTCCACTGACCTTGATTTTTTTGCACATTTTGAAGAAGCAAAACTGAAAATCCGTTAATGGGTACGATTATATTTCAGGAGGACAAGCCCTCAAACGCTTTCAGTTTGATTGAAGTGGTTTTTGTGGCGATTCGCAAAACTGAAATGGAAGCCGATTTTGCGAACTTGTTGCTGTGTAGGACACGATGACTTGGTTCTAGAGCTCGTATCTCATGAAAAGCTCAATCCATGTTGAGGCACGGAATCATAAATTGCAGGTGTTGTTTCCATGATGTTACTTAATGGAAACACCCTTTATGCAATTTCACTTTGTCAACAAATTTGCTTGTTTGTGCAGAACTTTAATGGAAACGCTGCAGGTTTTGATATATTAAGGAAATTGAACGGGGTCTTTAGAAGTCAGAGGGCCTCCTTCAACACCCGCTTTAGATTGATTTCCTCTTTGTTGTCCAATCAGATTTACTCTTTAAGCAGTCACGTGACTCTTTGAAGGTGCCCTATTGGTTAGTGCTGTATCGATTTCCTGGGCCGCCCAGCGTCATGTCGGCATAGATGTAGTTTAACATAATGTTTGTTGGAAGTAAAGCCCCCTCGAAGTTTTTGAATGAGCATGTTTTATGATTTGTGGCGTTTCGTTTGACAGACCTTGGCCGACCCTGGGAAGTACGCTCTGATTGGAGCCGCCGCCCAGCTTGGTGAGTGTCCGTCCGCGGTCAGCCTGCTTTTCAGAGCTCGTCTAGAGGTGCATGGAGGCACATGAGGCTTCGGGTTTGCGTCTGTTTACGAAGGTCTTTGCCAGGTGGGATCGTGAGGATGACCCTCAGCCTGACTGTCATCATGGTGGAAGCCACCGGAAATGTCACCTACGGCCTACCCATAATGCTGGTTCTGATGACGGCGAAGATCGTGGGCGATTATTTCGTGGAGGTCAGTGTTGACGTTTCGGGTTGGAGCGGGTTGGTCCATTTGGCATTATGTGTGAGCCTGTCAGTGAGTGATGAGCTCATCGCCTTTCAGACCGTGCAGAACTTGGAATCGGGCCAGTCGTGTTTCGTTAACTGCTCCGGTCTCATGTTTGGTTTTGGTGTGGGTGGTGCAGCTAGCCACCAGTCTGACGCCATCTTTTTTTCATCTGTCCTTCCAGTGACTGATTTTGAGAACCCTTCCGTTGTTTTTGCACAGCTGTCTAACTTAAGGTGGCACATCATGCTGTGACAGCTCGTTTCGCTTCTCTGTTCCTCAATGTGCCAGCAAATCTGCTTAGAGGAAGTAAAACTTCAAGGGGTGGCAGCTTGTGAATGTTGTGCAGATGTGATCCTAAGCTCTTCTGAGTGACTCGAATTTTCCCACAGGGGCTATACGACATCCACATCAAGCTGCAGAGTGTGCCCTTCCTGCACTGGGATGCCCCAGCCACCTCCCACTCCCTGACTGCCAGGTATATTGCCCCCTACAGGATTTTCCCTGCTAATGCTTCAATGAGCCCAGTACACGCCTTTAGCAAGACATTGGTGCTTCATTCTCACTGTATATTCAGGTTTGGTGTGTCTGTCCATTCAGGGAGGTTATGAGCTCTCCAGTAACCTGCTTCAACCTGGTGGAGAAAGTGGGCACTATTGTGGATGTGCTCAGCAACACCTCGACCAATCACAACGGGTTCCCTGTAGTCTCCGGGTTGAGTGATGGCTGTGAGGTATGTCCCTCCCACTAGGGGTGATTTTGTTTTCCTGGAGATTTGTCACATGATGTACTTTGGGGCTTTGCTAATCTGAATTTTGTGCTCTTAGCCAGGGAAAATCTGTGGCTTAATCCTGCGTTCCCAGCTTATCGTGCTCCTGAAACACAAGGTGAGTGTGACCTAAGGTTCCTGCAGAGGTCAGCTGAATAAGGAGCATGTCTGTCCACACTAACACCTATCAGGGTGCTTGGTGTATATGCATGCCTGTGAATGACAGTGCGATTGACCAATGAGGGGTCTGTTTACTGCGTACACGGTTGCGAATGTCAGTGCAGCAAGCCAATGAGAAGTGTGCTCATCCACGTTGTGACCGGTGTACTCTTTTCAACCAGGTGTTTGTGGAACGGGCTCGTTCTCGTCTCAATCTGCGCAAACTGCAGCTGAAGGACTTCCGGGATGCCTACCCTCGCTTCCCTCCGATCCAGTCCATCCATGTGTCCCAAGACGAGAGGGAGTGCATGATGGACCTGACGGAGTTCATGAATCCCACCCCCTACACTGTCACGCAGGTACTAGTCTCAGTCTCAGCCTTGGTCTTGGTCCTTGAGAACCAGAGACACATTTGACTAAACAGTCATGTTCTGCGACTGTGTTCTTCTGCCTCTTTTTCAGGAGACGTCGCTTCCTCGTGTCTTCAAGCTGTTCAGGGCCCTTGGTCTGCGGCACCTCATTGTGGTGGACAGTGACAACCAGGTGCGTCTGCCTTGCGAGGTCCTCAGGCCTTCGTCATCTCCAGCACATATCTCCATTCTCATTGTAAAATTCGAAAATTACTGCATCGGTTTTCAGCCAGTGGCCGTTGGGCATCCATCTAGATCAAGGTTATCACCCTGGTTTCCTGTGCTACTCCCACCCCTCCCTCATAACATAACCAGCTATCTATGCCCTGTTCTACGTACCAATCATGTTCACGGTGCCCAGGTGGTGGGACTGGTGACGCGGAAGGACCTGGCCCGTTACCACCTGGGCAAAGACGGCCTGGAGGAGCTGCAGCTGGCACAGACGTGATGCGTGGAAGGCGACTGCCGCGCTGCTCACCAGGCCAACCCCCCCTGCCCCCAGTCAGCCCCCGCCAGAACCCGCACCGGTCGTGCATTTCAGCAAAGTCCGGAACCCGGGATGCCAATGACTGACTTTCTGGTTTCGTTCACCGAGGGTTGGTTGTGATGGGGGAGGGGATCGATTCCATGTGTGTTTTGCGACTTTTTGTTGCCCCCCTCCCAGTTTGCACATAAAATAATTTATCCGTTATGTTTTTAAAGCACTTCAGAGAGAGAGTGAGTGTGTGTGTGTGTGTGTGTGTGTGTGTGTGTGTGTGTGTGTGTGTGTGTGTGTGTGTGTGTGTGTGTGGTTCTACACACACTTGGGTGTCAGTCCCGCTCTGTGGTCATTTGCAAAGCTTTGGTAGCATTGTGATATACATTAGTGTAAATGTGTAAAAAGCATTTCAAGCTGTGTGTGTGTGAGAGAGAGAGAGAGAGAGAGAGAGAGAGAGAGATTAGCCAGGCCAATAACGTTCCTCTTTTACTCAGAGTTTTTTGAGTGTGGTCTATTGACAGAGGGTACCACAGTTTTCTTGTGACTTTAGTTTTACTTTAGGGGAAGTTAATTTTCCTCTCCCAGATAATTGTCTTGCACATTGTACCATTAACCAATGCCTCCCACCCCTCCCATGCCAGTGTAGGTAAGACCAACCCTGCCCCCCCCCCCCCCCCCCCCGGAAAAACCCTGACTCGCTTTGACCTTTTTCTCTCATGCTGGATGCTAGCGGTTTTTAACATACAGTGTTTTTTCTCGTGAATTCGCCCATTGGCTGACTGCCACACTGCCTGCGTCCTCCCCCACCCACGCCAGTACGTGACAGTATGTATCCCCCCCCACCCCGGGTGATTCTCCAGGTCCTGTGTTTTTGATGGCGATTTGTCTCTTGTTGCGCCGTACAGCCTCTAGGTGGCAGAAACCCTGGTTTCTGATATATACCTGAATAAATTATGCAAATCGGGGTCAGGTTTACATGGGTCGGGTGCCAAACAATGCCAGTAGTGTGTGTGTGTGTGTGTGGGGGGGTGACTTCACAGGTGCTCTCCTGAAAATGTGTGTATATCATTGTTTTTAAATGGCACTTACTGAAAGCAGAGTGGGGTTCAGGGCAGCTTAATGATTTGCAAGGTGACCATGGGTCGTGTTTGGCCAAGGGGGCGCTAGTGTGTTGAGGAAAGGAACTTATTCTGGTCTTTGCAGGCTGTGCTAGAAACCCAAACCCACCCCCATGGCTGTATGTGGCTCCGCACTTTAAATGCTTCTTACCCCACCTCGTTTCCCATCTGCGCCCTACAACTTACAAATCCTTGCAATGTCACGTGCAAGGGGGCCCCCTACTGGCCAAGCAAGGCCCTACAGTCGCTGGTGCCCTTGGGGGTCCAGCCGTACAGTTTTTGCCAACAGCAGAGTTTACACTTTGACTAGTTATGTGCTGTTTAGTTATTTTGTTTTTAATTAAGGTGAACTTGCCTAAGTGACCCTGATCAGTTAAATAGGGTTTTTACCCACCCAACAAGCCTATCGAAAATGGACATACCAGTTAAACGGTAAACGATGTGAATCCCTTATCAGATTTTGATTTTATTCTGAATATTAAATGTCGTGTTTTAACTCAACCTTAAATAAATTAAAGTATCTCCATTTTAAAGAGCACTGTGACTGGATGAGAGAATTGTTTCGGCGTTGGCAAGTACCACCTTAGCGTACATTTATAGAAACGGCTGAAATATACTGGATAATTTTGCATAATTTTTATTTTGCCAAGCTTGATTTTCTTCTGTGATTTCTGAAATCTAATAAAGGTTTTGATGCATATGCCTATTTGTATTGCACGAGTCAGTCATGCTGTTTAATAAGAATCATTTGTATTTATACAAACAATGATAAAAAAATTATTGTATTAAATGGCGTGTTTGATGATACTGCTGGTGACTCCGTGGCACTCTTTGAGCAACGTGTCCGTATCCTAATTTTCTACCTTCTGACACACAAATTCTCAGACTAAATGAGATTACTGCAGTCCCGTTGCCGGGGTAATGCAATTGTTTAGGTGGATGTCGCTGAATGCATTTCAGTGGGAGGTCCAGAAAGCCTGGGACGCGATTTGACGGGGTAGAAATGAGATGAACGGTTCTGTTGTACCTTGCAGATTTGTACCTTGCAGATTTCCCTCGATTTGCTTATTAGTTGCTGGAAATCAATATTTAAAAAAAAATGTGCGTTGAACATGCCTTTCCATCCCGATCCATGAACCCAGTTTTCCCAGATATCAGCAAAACAATGAGAAATTCTATATATAAAAAAAAAAAAATCAACATTTGATTAAGTTTTATTAATGCTTGCTTTCATGTTAAAAAATTTTGGTGCACAATTTAATTTTTTTTTTAACACACAACATTTGGTTGAAATTGTAACGTGGAACATCAAGTCTGGGGCGCAGTTAAGGGGGGGAGATTAGGACAGTAAAAAACTTGGAACATAACTGCATTGGTGTGGGTTTGTGGCCCAATATGATATGCATTCATGGGGCCCAAATTCTCTAGCAGAATCACAGCATAGATTTCTTTGTATATTTTTTAGGTTTAAAGGACTCCGGAGATTGAGATATTGTGTTTTTAAAGTTTCCTTGGACTCCCACAGTAAATTTTACAGAGCTGGGGTCTCCATAACTTTTGCTGTGCAATAAATTTTGCTGACTGGGAAAGGGGGGGGGGGTTCCCCAAGATTTTTGCCGGCTCGCCTACCCATCGGCTCACCTTGAAAATGCCCAAAATGCCACCTGGCTGTTCAGCCCTGCTATAAAGTTGCAGAAAGACACGACGTTGTACTGTGACCTTACGATGTTACAGATCCGAGAAATAGCGTACTAAGCAGCACGTGTTTCCCTGCTGTGTTAAGGTGGGCCTTAGAAACCCATAACGCACTAATGCAGCTCTGGATGGCGGGCTATGCGTCAGTAATGCTGTCAGAGAAGATTCACTCATTAGTCTGATGTGAACTTAATCAGATTATGGGTCCTTTTTAGTCGCAGAATACAACATAATCCATGGCAAATGGACATCGGTGCCGTCTTTATGATGTTATGCTGACAGTGCCTTTAATCCCACCCCCCACCCCCCACCAATCCCTTTCCCAACTTCATGTTGTCTCTTAATCCTGTATGTTTCAGTAATATGAAGACGGAATTTCAGTATTCTCTGTTGCGGTTGTTTTATTTTTATCTCGCGAGTTTCATGCATTTTTAAGAACCGCGCAGAACATCAGTTAACTCTGTGCTGCTGGAATCCTGAGGATTGCCTTGATGGGTAGTGTAGGAGTTGAAGGATTTGCGTAGTCAGATTTAATTTTTTAAAAAGGAAATCTATTAAAAAGTAACATGCAAAGTAGTTTATTATTATTATTTTTTTTTTTTTTTACATAAGAATTTCAAGAGAAACTGAGAGCCTCGTTTTAATGGGCTTGTCTGGTAAAGTTAGTTTGACACTTGTACTGCATGTATTATTAAACATTTATCTATCCATCCATCCATCCATCCCGGCTCCGTCAACATGCAAACTTCAGTAATTCAAAACACTTAGTATTGAGCTTCCATTGTGAGCCTTAGCAGCCAATAAACAAACCGCCAATAATGAATATCACAGGCTTTGGTGATGGACACAGACTTCCAGACACGCCCCATATTCCTGACGCATTCCTCACCATGACCCTGTCTACTTCACATTCGCAGCCCAATATTTCATTCAAACTGGAGTTCGAAAGCTTGTTGGAGCCGAATGGACAATTTTAAAGACCAACATGGCAGAAAATTCAGTTCTGAAAGAAAGGAAGTTTCGATTTTTAATGAACTTATGAGATGCAGCAGAGATTCATCTTACCCTCAGTAATCTTTAGTTATAGCTTTCAGGGACTGGGATATAGATAATTTAGAAATGTGCTGCTTTTTAAAACACTAAGTAGGATTCCAATACTTTTCCAAGACACGGTATAATAGTATAATGTATTGTTGGTGCGCTGTGGGAGGGAGGTGCTGTCCTGGCAGGGGAGACAGGTGACTGAAACCTTTTGTAGCGATTTGTTCCGCCTGTCTGTTGGGCAGAATTTAGTTTGCTCTCTTTGTGCTTCCAGTAAATCTAGGTCCCGTTCCCATCATACCAGCAAGTCCGTGCAGGGTGGATCTCTGGCTAATCTCTTTTGTTGTTTGATTCCCTCCACGGAGGAAAAAAAAAAGAACTCGAGGTCACCTGCGGTTCCGAACCACATCTCCAGCAGGTCAGTGATCTCAGAGTAGCACATGCCGTTTATAAGCCAAAAGAAAAATGGTTGAAAAGTACGACACCTGTGTTATTCTATTTTGGTATTTAAGTGACAGAATTCCACTAAAGGTGAATTAAAAACTTGCTTAATTTATTGAGAAATGCTGAAGAAGTAAATGAACAAAGGATGAGAGAAGCTGCTGGAATCTGAAGCAGACATGATGCAGGTTCGAAACTGCACAGTTTTGATCTGGAATATGGGACACAATCCACAATATAAGCACTGAGCTAAATGCCAAGTTTTAAATGGCTATTTATCTATTACAACCATTGTTTCAGTGAAAGTTGTATGCAGATGTTTATTACTTAGTAATAAGGCAATATTTGGCTCAACTATGGTTTGTCTGTTACTAATGAAATAAACTTTTCCTATATATAGAGACACAGGACTTTTCTCACTTCTGATCTAAACCATAATTTAGTCTGTTCTTATTTAACATGACACTATAATAAAAATACATCCGAAGTTAAAAATCCTGGAAGACTGCGTCAAATAGAGCAGCAGAGCACCGCCCCCAAACAGCCTCTGTGGGGCAGCAGTGAGCTCAGAGTGCATCCCCCCCCCAGGAGGCAGTGTTAGGAAGAGCAGGCTGCTGTGGGACTTGCTGGTGACCCCAGGGACTTGGTCTTGCCGTTGTCCTCTAAGGCCTGGGCGAAAAGGGCAGGGTTACGGCTGGAGTGCCGCTGGCGTCTCACAAAGGGAAAGACACTGGGGCATGATGGGAAGGAGAACATGTTAGCGTTCCGCTAACACTTGTGGCACTGCCTTTTCTAAGTCAGCCATGTTGGAAAATCCTTGACTACCGTGGAATTACAAACAGAAACTGGAGAGCATCACAGGGGACGCAAAAGCAATTAACATTACAGAACTCTGTGTAGTCTTAGTGACGAAGCTAAGCTGAAGCCAGCAGTTCACACTAAGCCCAAAAATCCCTGGAATTAATCGTTAACAACCCCAGAAACAGAACCTGTGTGTATCCCACACCAATATGAGTCTTATCCCCTTATATAAAATACATGGAATATATTACAGAAAGACCCCTTTTATAGAAGATAATAGTTTTACCTTTTTTTGGTCTCTTGTGGTTCTATGGCTCTAGCCAGCATGTTTTTGTAGAGATCGGACTTTAAATAGCGGGCGTAGGAGTCCTGAGGGTGAGAGGAGAGGCCGAGAGCCCGTTTTAATGAAGCTGTCATCCACTTTCATGGCTGTGCACAGTTAATGCTCCTACCTTCTTCATCAGGAAATAGATGTGCATCTGGGCGTCATCCAGGACAAAACGATGTGGGCTTTTCATGCCCTGCAGGGTCTTCTCCATGGTCTTGCTGTCCACGTTTACCCACTTGCTGGCTCCCGGGGCCAGGAACTGCCTGGGGGGAAGGAAGTGATGAGCCTGAGCTTTGCAGTCCCACTGGGAGTAAGCAAGTGCCACATCAGGGCCTGCTCTAAATTCAACTGGGATGCAAACTGTCCCACTGGGCCACAAGGTCGCACTCACTTGTAGACCTCTTCCACCTTCTGCGGGATCGTAGCGCTCTCGCCGTGCCGGATGTCCTCACAGGCCTCCCAGAAACAGAGGTTCTCCACTGTGAATGAAACAGCGCATGCATCAGCTACCTGCAGGAGGCGCTCATCACGATGCCAATATGGAGGAGAATTGCCTTTCATAGAGGGATCATGATTATTAATTTAGCAGATGCTAGATCCTATTTTTTTTTTTTTTTGAGAGGGCAGGGTCAGTCAGTCCCTGGAGTAACTGATCGACGGCCCAATAGTGAGGTCACTCAGCTGACTCTGGGATTTGAGCTGATGACCTCCTGCAATGAATCCCAATCTGCTGAGTCACACACTGCCCAAATAGGCCCGCAGTGATCAAATAATGAATATGATTCTTACTTGCTGACGATGCCTCCATGAAGCTGATCTACTTGGGCGGGGGGGTCTACATGCTGCTCACCACTGAACTCCTTCTCCAGGTACTCCCTGAACTTGCACCGTCCCAGAGGGTCCCTAAGGAGCTCCGTGAAGCCGAACCCCCATCGTTCCACCCGCAACTTGGTGGGTGTCTCCACCCTGCACCAGGAGGCGTGGAAGTGAAGAGACGACAGTCACCTCTGGGGGTGTGGCCCTGAAGAGGCAGGATGGGGCGCGGTAACGCACACTCACATGTCGGCATTCAGCGTCCAGAGTGCCGTGTCATCTGTTATCCAGGGGTTGCTGGGGGGGCAGCCTTGCATCATGGGGTCATGGTTCAGGTACTGCTCGCTGAACTTAAGGAAGCTGAACACAGAAGACCAGCCATTCCCAGTTTTAGTCCTACTTTCTATAATCCTTGCAAGTCATCAAATATTCAGGTTCAATGCTGGCATATTCCAGCAAACTGGAGCTCGAAATGGTGACGAAATGATTATACGTCATTGAACCCTATAAGGAAATTCTCTTTTCATCTCCTCCATCTTGCTCTCCATAGGTGAGAGAAAGCTTGGTAGCAAAGGGCAGCTGCCCGTAGAGGCTCCCAGGAACCTGGGGGTTAAGGGCCTTGTTCAAGGACCCACAAGTGTGCTGAAGCCAGGCTTGAACCGGCGACCTTCTGATCAATATTAAGTAATTATTTGCAGTTAAATACAGTTCAATTCAGTTTAATAGTCAACCGGTTTCAATATTAGTTAGGCATCATTAATCCAGGATATGTGTGACTCTGAGATTTATGGTGAAAGATGGATGGGCAGATGGACGAAAGAACGAAATAACGAGGTTAGATTTTCACAAAGAGCAGTCCCCAGCATTTTTGTCAGAATTAACATGAAATAGATCCCCCCCCCCCCCACCAATCAGAGGCACAGTATACAGAATACCCAGAGATATCCCCCAGTTAGGGACTAATGTGGACTGGTGTCGAACCAGTGGTCCCCCAGCTATGCTGGGACTGAGGCTGAATCACAGGTGTTGGGGGGGGGTAGGTGGGGGAGGCTGTTATCCAACCTTTCCAGGCAGATGGAGGACTTGACCCTCGAGCGGCCCAGGGATTTCCTGATGTGTTCAATCTGGTGTCGGGAGCCATGAAAAATCACACGGGGAATATAAGAGTCAGAAAAAAGGCACAGCATGGTACACATCCAAGCCCTGATAAGAGCCATGCTGTTGTACCTTTAAACAGAATTTGTCAATATCTGAGAGCCAACAAAAGAAAACGACAACACAGATGTAGATCCTTCCGAAGCAATTTTCTTATGACAGCATTCTTAAGAGCCCACTTAATCACCCTCTTTGGTTGTTCTTGGCAACCATCCCATCAGCTGAAATAGGTTCACTCTAAATTCTTTCAGGCTTACCTCTCTTTTGTAGTAGTCCGCGTTCTGTTCTGTAAAGAAGGAAGAAACAAAACCGTCTCTAAACATGATATAAGCCACATGTTTATGGGAGTTTTACTTGCGCAAAAATGTTCTGAGGGCACAAGGTTCATTGGTTCAGAGAGATAACCAATCAGACTGTAGAAGTGGTGGATACAGGCAACTAGAGGAGGGGGGGGGGGTCAACCAATCAGATGTCTTGTTCCTGCCTCCTCTAGTTCCTTAGACCCACCTCCTCTACAATCTAATTGGTTATCTCTCTGAACCAATCATTTTTCCTTCTGCCCTCAGAACATTTTTGTGAGGGTAAAACTCCCACGAGCGAATCACATGCAAGGAATCAGACAGTAGGAATTCTGCTCACACTCAGCTCCTGGCTTTACTAAGCAGACATCCAGTCTAGAAACCATGAATAATATAGCACTATTACGAGTATGTATTGTGGGACTGCTGACGTACTTACGTTAGCATGGAAAACGAGAGCAGGAAGTGAGGAAGAAGTGAGACAGAAAGATGAGCACAACGAAGTGCTGTCACACTCACACACGAGCTTCCCTCGGATGCCCTCCCACCAAAAACACTGATTATCACTTCACTTCCTTGGGTAATTTGGGGGCCCAAGGCAACAGCCTATTCTGCCTATAGCTGCCATATATATATAGATATTAATATACATATTTTTTCTTCATGACTTTGATCTTATCTAGGCCCCGAGCGGCTCTCTTGTTTGCCCGGATCCGGTCCTGTGACTGACAGAGGCGATAAACAGCAGGTACTGGCATTACGGAAAAAATGTATATGCTTAATAAAAAGCTCAGACCAGCTGGACTCGGGAGTTGTGCCGGTTCCTTCGCTCAGGGCCTTGTTCTTGAACGCTGAATGTTCCCGGCTGCAGAAAATCAGAGGGTGAGAAATCCTTAGCTGAACTTCAGATGAAGAGTGAGCTCGTTTCTCTCAAGCAGACTGACGCCGGTCTAACGCTGCATTAATACCCCTTAGCACTACTGGTCACATTTCCCATGATGCCACTGGGTACAGCCCATGGCGACACTGCCCAGTAGGGGACAGTGTGACAGCTTTCCAAAAGGACCATTCGGTCCTGGAGGGCCAGTCGGTGACACAGTATCCATGATCAGGACTGGGGTACCCTGCTTTACAGAATAAACTAACCAAATGTCGATACTGAATGCAATCTGATTTAACATGGTTTCCTTAAATCCCAATTAAAGTGCTTCAGATCAGCTCAGGACTTAACAGCAGAGAGACTATTTGGCAAATTATTACGCTGCTATTTGCAATTACATCCATTATCTCTCCGCTAACATGCAGCATTAAGCCTGAGCCGCAGGAATAGAGGTCAGATAATGGATCCGGTATTCCGGAGGTGGGATCCTCTTCCAGCTCGTTTAAAAGGCCCAACAAGTGGGGGGGTGGTGGGGGGGGGAGACGCAAACACAGCATGTCTGCATTTTAGCTTCAGGCCGTCTCCCAGTCCCTTCGCACTCCTCTCTCCCAGATCCAAGCATCACCAGTCTTAGCGATGCGTCTCGTGTTTCTCGGGCAAAGAGAAAGGAGGCAGGAAGCGGCCATTTTGTCATTTGCTGGTTTTAATCCCCCCCCCCCCCCCCCAGCTTCCCCCGTCCACCTGGCCGTACCAGAGTGCAGAGCGTCCCTGCCTTTTAAACACGAGCAGCACCTGACTGGGGGGGCCCTACGCTGCGTGGTTTTTGGCTCAACTGTGTTTCCGTCTAATTGGCGTCAAAACGGTGGGTTTCATCAATGAAGGTGGTGTGTGGCTGAGCGGGTTGGCAGTCGCCGCCTATGACTGGAAGGTTGCCGGTTTAAATCCCACAGTCAGCAGAGTGACATCACCACTGGACCCCTGAGAGAAGTCCCTAAACCCCCAACTGCTCTAGTCTCAATAAAAGGTACATCTGCAAAATAAGCTGAATTTAGGATGTGATCCGCAGCTGCGTGGCTGCCATTCCCACCTCCTGATGCCGCCCCGGATGGGGATAATGGCCCACATAAACGCTGATGCTTATTAGCCCTGAGAGATGCTGTGCACCCAGCAGAAAGGGGCCCTAGTGACGGCCGGGATTAAGCCAGATACACACCACACTCTGCTCCTGTCCCACACTTTCATTCTCCACTCTCCTGTGTTATTCATGAACTCCAAATTACACTCAGCGAGGGTGCAGTTGCTCATTCCCGCAGCCTGCTGTCCTGTCTGTCTTCTGAAAGCTCTCGTCCCACAGAACATAGGCTTCTTCCCAGCTAAGTAAATATTTCATGATCACACTGAAGCAGTAGTGGGTTATCAGGCCTGAAGTGATATATTCCTCCCCCACAAAGTATGCATGGAGACACTCTGTGTGTCTTACTTAACGAAGATAAAACTCCCCCCCCCCCCCCCCCCCCCCCCGTGAATTTTGCTGAGCTCAATGCTCTGGAGATGACGGAGATCGAAAATTATACCGGAAATGTTCCATATGTCCTTACAGATGTTTCCTTTGCCTTCCTTCATTGAACAAACCCGTTGTCGTGGGAGAGAACTGCACAACCCCCCAGCTCTCTGTGGGGGAATGGGACCCTGCCTATGCCTTCCTGCCAATCCTGCCAAGTTTCCCCTGTAAGTTGAAGGATCTCCTAACAGGCCTGCATGTAGATTAATGTCATACCCAGGACAAAGCAATTGCAGGTTAAGGCCCTTGCTGAAAGGCCCAACGGAGTAGAATCACTCTGGGCATTCACAGGATTTGAACCAACAACCTTCCACTTGCTTGCACAGATCCCTAGGCCCAGAGCCACCACTCTGCCCCACAACCTCAAAAAAATCCTAGAATCGCCCCCAGCCTGAGGCGATATTCGAGCTGCCAAGGTGCATTGAGTTCAGGTTTACCCAGTGTGTGCTTTACTCTAATCACAGCATACTGGGTTTTCGCCGGGGCAGATGTAGGGAGTCAGGGGTTTCGGGGGAGGTGCTTACTGGCGGTCTGTTGACGAGCCAGTAGGCCTGTTCCTGACATTCCAGCACGATGCGGTCCGCCTTGCGCCTCTGTTTGGCTGCCCTGGTAGGAGCAGAGCAGTCGATGGAGAGTCAGAAAGCATACTGGGTAATTAGCATATAGCGGTAATCACTGAACTGCAAGGTAGGGTTTTCATTTTTCTGTTTCCTTTTTCACTTAGAAATGGATTTCCGACTCTAGTGTTTAGGCTGAGGTCTGATTTAACAGATAGGAGGGAAATTATGACCACACACCATGTTACTTTTTAATTTAGGTAACATCATCATCCTCTTAATACGAGATTTATTCATCCATTCTCATCTGTCCCCTTGTGTGCATTTATGAAATTGATTTCATAGCTCGATGCGACAGTATTCCCGGGCTGGGGTGGGGTTTACCTGAGCTGCTCCTTCGCCTGCATCACCACGAAGTCCCAGGTGTGGTTGATCCGTTTGTGCAACATGTTGTAGCTGTCCTGCGGAGACGATGTTTAAATGCGACATTGCCAGGTCGCACGGCTGGCTGCGTTGCTGCATGGGTTCACGTTATGACTCACAGGCCGAACCCCTCCCAGGATATCAGCTGGCAGTGTCGGATTCACAAACCCTCTTACTGATGAGAACCTAAAATGCGTTGACCCTGACGCAACATGGCGGCAAGTTGGTGGATGTCTATGTGCGATCCTACTATGTGCATAATTGGTGGGAGGTTTTCTTACACAAAAATGTTCTGAGGGCAGAAGGAAAATGATTGGTTCGGATAGATAACCAATCAGATTGCAGAGGAGGCAGGACCAAGACATCTGATTGGTTGCTCCTGCCTCCTCTAGTTGCTCGGATCCACCTCATGTACAATCTAATTGGTTATCTCTCTGAACCAATCATTTTTCCTTCTACCCTCGTAATATTTTGTGTAAGTAAAACTCCCATGAGCATTCAGCTATCACATGATCTCATCAAGCAATGCTTCAGACCAGCGAATAAGAATAGCATTGAAATGTACATAAATAAAAATTTTCTCTTACCTTTTCATAGTCTATCAGCTGCCCTTGCTTTCTGATATTCTTCTTAGTCAAATAAATCGCTTTAGAAGAGCAAAAGAAAGACATGGCAAGAAACTGTGTTTTTCTATTATTCTAGTAAAGGGAAGTAATGATGTAATAGGCGAGCACATGATTAATAATTGGTAATCACCGTAATCTAGCTCGGAGGCTGGCCACTGCTGAGAGCTCCAGAAGTACGGAGTCTAGCAAAAAGGAGATGCTGTCATTTGAAACTATTCAGAAGCAGCGTGACAAAGGTGCTTTGTGATTTAACATGTCAGGGACAAGGCGGGTGGAAGGCATTTTGCTACTTTAACTGGCATTGGTTCTCATACATCAGTGTTTCCCAATCCGGTCCTCGGCGACACACAGATGATCCACGTTTTTGCTCCCTCCCAGCTCCCTACCAGACAGTCTACGTTTTTGCACCCTCTCAGCTCTGGAGCCCGGACCAGATTGAGAAATACTGTCCTACACGGTAATTCCGCAGTCTCTCCAACGAATAGTTTCGATATGCGTGCCCCCCCACATGGCCACCACCCTCTCGCGCTGCCCTCCATCTGAAGAAACCGTGGTTTTAGGTTACCTGGAAGCGATACGGCGTCTCGTCGGGCCGCAGGACGAGCGTCCTGGGGTCCTTTAGGGGGTAAATGTAGCCGTGCTTCACGATCAGATTCCCCACATGAAGTGCCTCTGAAAACACACAAAGTGGTCACTCATTTCCACGTAAACTACTCAAAGCTCAAACAAATCCACTACTCGTAGCCCAGATTTAGGCATAGTAATTCTCTAAATTTTTGTCAGTGGAATACAGTAGAACACACGATAACTAGAAACTGAGTAGGCATATTATATTTTATTTTACGGTATAGCAAGTAACTGGAAAAAACGTTGACATGGTGCACAGAATAAGCCGCGGGGATGGTGCATTCCTCATCGGAACTATAATTAATTACGAGTAATTGGGACTTTCCACTTTCCGGCTGCCTCCGCGGCCATTGGCAGTCAGGCGCTCCCGGGGGTTTCAGACCGGCGCAGCAACAGCGCTGCTAGGGGGAAGCCTAGTGTTTACAGGGAGGGGTAACTGCTTACCGGGGCAACAGGTTTTTTGCCCATTCAAGTCTGTTAATGCATCTGCCATCTACTGCCTAAAAGTCCCCTCCTTTCCATTCCGACTTCTTTTCCAATCTGGGCTGTAAATCAGGGAAATCTGCTCCCTTGCTATTTAAAACCTCATCTGCATCGCCCGGGAATTCAGGACAACAGCGTCTTGCAGAAGTGCATAATGAGGGAGACGGATAGCGATATTTCTCCAGGCATGACTGACTGCCTCTGGCTATCAGCGAAGTTTGCATCGGGACTATCAAACCGTACAGCTCAGCATGCGTAGCGGCGCGACTCGGGACTGGCCTACAGATTATTTGTACTAATAGCCTCTCAGCAGAAAGATAAATAATTCAGCAGATAAATTGACGCCAGGGGAAGAAAATCCCAAAAGCTTCAGGCGAATGGGGTGTCTATGTTATGGACAAGCTCAATTCTGACATTTATTAATTCACAGGCTCAGCAATATCAATGGAACAGAACATGCTTCTGTCAGACACGTGAATTGCATATGCTTACACATAAATGCAGCTAGGCTAATCTGTTGTATGGATGACAAATTCTATTACTTCATTTGTATTTATTATTCAAAAGACTCGTTTATTTCTGTTATTTTATTACAAAAAAAAAAAAACCTGATGACGTCTTTCGCCAGCAGGGGCGCCATCGTCGTCACGAAGGGAAAAAAACAATCGATTAACCTCACATAAGAGCACCAGGTAACGCTTCCCTACATACTTCTCGGCCCTACCTTCTTCCATGATGGAGTACTTCTGAATTAGCCACTCCACGATATCATTTCCTGGGAAGGCATAGCGAGGAAGGCATCTAGTTAGAGTCGAGAAATGCATTAAGCCGTCATAAATCAAAAACGCTGAACTCGATAAATAAATTACATAAATAAATATGAGCGCAAGGAGATCGATGACAGTCTTAATGCACAGGATTCCCGAAGACCGCCGATGTATGGGCTTTCCTGTGAAGGGCTTAAATGACCATTAGGACCCGGCCCCCGGGACACTGCACGGCCGGGTGTAAGACAACCCGGGCGGCACGAAAAATTATTTTTAAAAAGTAAAATATGTATCGTGCACCTGTCATCGCATGTGGAATCACTGTGATTAACAGTCTTTGATTCTTCATCTTTATCCCCATGTCGGGATCTTGCATCGCCACAATGACTTGTTCAATCTGGGATAAGAAGAATAGTCAAAATCGTGAAATCAAGGTGACGACAGACATAGTGAAAACGTTCAACCTAGTAATATAATAATTGCTTAATGTGTGATTTGATATGTAATCGTTATATTCATCATTAAATCACCGGAGAGACACACTCATATATTTAGGCATATATATAAGTAAACTACAAGGTTTTTCCTCTGACTATCTTAACTGCACGTCAAAGACGTTATCGGATATTCCCGACTACAGACTTTCGGTTTGATCATTTATTCGCGTTATTAATTCGGCTCCTGATTACATTAAACTAAACATGCTCAGATTGTTACAACCTTTGCTTGTCGGTTATTTTTGGGATCTTTCTGGATGGGCTCAAGGCGGGGTCTGTAAGCACAAGCAAACTGCCAGCACTTTTGTTTTACATGAAAATAGTTTGATGTCTGCCTATTGCGTTATTGTCTGGCTATAATTTGGAGGCAATATTAAACAATAGGCCCATATATTGTAAATATACATGTTGTGTTGTTTTGTTGTTATCACAAACGTATAGCCTGATCATAAATTTCATGGATACCTGGATGTTGTATGTTCCATTATATTTATGAATGAATGATTTATGTGAAGTCTGGCTTAGATTCGAGAATTAATCATATAGATTAAAAAAAGTTTTCATTTAAAACTTATCTCATATAATAAAATCCTCGTCCGAACGAACATATGTCAGAATGAAAAAACATTTAAATTATTTTTGTGATGCATCAGTATCAATAGCTACAACGTCATAACAGATATAGATATAATGCGGTTCATACTTTTGAAGTTGATGCGTATCTCCCGAAAAAAATCAACTCCAGAAGAGTCCGCGTCTGTAAATGCCTGAACTTCGGAATCGATCCTACCTTTGTTAGGCGCGGCATCTGTGTCTTGCAGCTGTTCCCTTGGATAAAGATGTTAATTGTCATGCTTACAGCATCTCGATCTCCGGCGTTTGTGAAGTTGGGATTGATGCTGTCCTGTGTTTTTTTTTTCCTTCCACACTTAAGCTCTGCTTGTTACTGCCCCATAGCGGAGCGCAAGTGAAACGGACTACCGGAGATTTGCACTGTTTTTCTGTTAGTGTGTATAATCAAAATATGACTCAGTTTGGCCAGTTAGAAAAATATGATAATAGAAAAGTATTCTTTTCCTCTCACTTTTTTTTCTTGATTTAATTACCGACTTCACGTACTTACACTGTGTCCCGTTGCACGATGTAATATTGCGAAACTATGATTTTGTGGCAGTGTTTTGTAAAGGAATTTTCCGTTTAATCATCGTCTTAGTATAAAGCTATATGGTTGTTTTGGTATCAGTGGACGTACATTATGTATTTTTTCTTCTCTTGAGCACCATGGTCATGACATGAAGCTCAGTCATTGATTACTCGCAAATGTTAGTAGTCATCCGCTGTTTATCTTGAAGATGTAAAAGTAGTGCGCGTACATCTCCTCGTTAGTATAGTGGTGAGTATCCCCGCCTGTCACGCGGGAGACCGGGGTTCGATTCCCCAACGGGGAGAGTCTGCATCTTTTTGCCTCGGTCTCAAAAGGCACCAAGCTAGAACCGGCCCCGTGTTAGTGGAAACGGGGCTTGTGACTTGTACTCATGCATAATATTCTGCGGGTCGCTCAGCAGCGCAGCATATGAAACTAGACTCGGATTGTAAGTGTGTGGTTTTGATAATTGATGTATGGATGGATGGATCCTTAATAAGAGATATAAACAATAAGGTCCAGTCGCCAACTAATCATGTAAAATACGTCATAAACTCATGGTTGTTAAACCCAGAATAAAAATGAAGACGTATAACTAGGAAAGTCAACTTGCACATTTCAATTTTGGTTCGATATAATCACGTTGTCCTTAACCCTCCAGTGCAGGAGGGGACGGTAATGCGCATCGAATGTTTCCGAACCTGTGTGTGATACAACCGAGGAAGAGCCGATGACTTCGGGGGAGGAGGGGCAGGCGACTCGGAAGAAAAAGCAGCAGAACCCAATGCAGCCTGTAGCCCATTCAAAGGCCTACTGTTGGACCTCTGCTTATTTTGCAATACGTCTTTAGTACGGACTGAAAAATGTCCGATTTCGATGAGTTTGAGAAGCAGTTAAGCGAAAATCGGCAAGGTAAGTTTGGCTTTGAAGATCGGTGTATGCTCCCTGTTTTAGGGTAATAAAGTGGCCGGCGTGTCCTAGCGCCGAGGATGGTGCGGAGGGCACTTCTGCTGGTTCCGAAAAGAAAAGCGCGGCTGGGAAATCGGTGCCTTTTATCCGAGCGCTCGCCGATTCTGAAACCTGCCCGATTCTTCTTCTCCCAGCTGCCGCAGGATCCCCGAAAACTGACCGCTTTGGTAAATCAGTGACATTCTTTGCTTGGCATTGTTATAGAGATCGCTAGGCCTGCATCCATCAGTGCCCGGCGTACATAACATGGACATTTCAATGAAACGTTATTGGGGTGCACTCGATGTGAAAGCCTGCGGTTTTATTTATTTAATTATTTACCATTATACACTTGGATCATAAATTGCGACCCGCGTATTTTCATTCGCAGTAACACACTATGCATGGATGTTTGTTGCAAGCGTTATATTTTCAAGATCACGTTTAAAGTTTTATGCAAATAAAAACGACCGCGACCACTTGATTTAAAGTCCGCACTTAATAACAGTGTTAGTTACTTGGTTTTTAAATACTACGACGAGTTTTCTATATAATGATATGATTTTGTCTCTTTCCGATGCACAATAGCCTTTCCCTTGGGTCCGAAATGCTGGCCCTGTCATCCGTACAGAATAAGTCTTTCTCACACGATCGCCGTTTCTTCATGATGTATAGACTCTAAAAATCAGCCGCGTTCCCTGGAATCATAACAACTGCTTTTAGGTCGTTATTGCAAAGTCTTGCACCTGTATCTACCTTTACAGCGGATAGCAGTAACTAACAATGATGTACAGTTATATAACAATACACATATAACTTCATTAAAGTGCAGAGAATCCAGTAAACTGAATAAACTTAAGCCATACTAACGCAACTGAAATATACAACATGCGTTACAACGGAGTCGAAAGTAGGATTGATTTATGTACCTATCAAATGGCAATCTTGTCATATCAGCTCCTTATCACTAAATCACTAAAATGTCATTCGAAACGACCTGATTCGGCTAGACGAGCACTAAGTGCCGCCGTGTTTGATAAACTAGCAGTTCCAGTCATTCATATCTGCGCTCTGACTATGCCTGCGATTGCGGTAATTGGTTATTACCGATTTACGTAAGATGCATTGGCCGCTCCGTGTCTGTACTTTTGCAGCGGTGCATTACCGTAACGCTGTTATAACTGATGCATGAAGCTGATTCCTCGAGCAGCACCTGCGTTTAAATGCTTCACTGAAAACTGCACCTTCAGGGATTTATTTAAGCTTCTATATGAAGGACCTGCTGGGATAGAAAGGTGATATTTTATTGCTAGTTTAATAAAGTGCTGTCTGTCAGATTGAAACGATATTAATTACCCATCCATCGTCCAACCAGTTATCTTAGTCAGGCTCCCCTGGAGCCTATTCCAGGCAAATTCCCCATACAGAGAGCAGAGGCAAAATTCAGGCCTCCAGACTCGGAGGCGTGAGGCAACTGTACTCACCACTGTGCTCCTATATCATTAATTAGTCTGGTTATGTTTTTATTGTTTCACAACAGACTGACATTCAAGGGGATGTCCTTGTGCCCTTGAAATTATTAGCCATTGAGAGATGGGTGTGTTTGTTTCAGGAGGGTGTGATTGAATATGTGAATTGAATGGAGGTGCTTCATTCTGGTGAGGAAACTGGGGAGTTAGACCCCGTACCACATCTTGGTCTCCGTAAGTGACTTTTAAGGCATAGCGCTGGGTCAGTCAGCATCCAGCACCCCAGGGAAGTTGGTAATATGATTACTCTGTGACTCATGGGCTTCAAACCCACAACCATCCGGACACACATTCATAATCCCTCTGAGTTACACATCTTGGATTTATCGAAATGGATGGTAGGGGGGCAGTCATGTCGCTCCGCCCACCGTCTCACTGGTACCACGGTGTCGTCCCCCAGAGCGGGAGAAGGAGCGACACAAGAAGCGTAGCCGCAGCCGGTCTCTGAGCCGTGGCGAGAAGCACCGCCGCTGGAGCAAGGACTCCAGGGGGCGGAGTCACGAGAAGCGCAGCAGCAGCCGCGACCGCAAGGGTCGTGACCGACGGAGCAGCTCACGCGAGCACAAGAAGCACAGGTACCCCCCCTCACGGTCCCGGTTACAGGCACTGAAGCTGATATCTAGCATGGTTTGAGGCCTCTTAACAAGTTTCTTTCACAATCAACCAATTGGTTTCTTCGTGGTGGGAAGGGGGACTGTACCCATATTAAATTTTAACTGGCGTTTATAAGTAGCCCCCGCCATAGCGATGGGACCTCAAAGCCAGCCTAAAAAGTGGCGCATGGTCACACCCTCATGACCTTAAACTGCCTGCGATCCAAAGTTAAATGTAAACATTCTGCCATCTGTTTGTTTTTGCCAGATTCTGAGTGTTTACACTGTATTGTTTGGGGAAAACAACCTTCTGTTTTGTGTTTGGGCAGCTACTCTCCTCGGAGAAGCCGTAAGAAAAGGACATACAAGTACTGGGATGTTCCCCCTCCGGGATTCGAGCACATCACCCCCATGCAGTACAAGGCAATGCAAGGTTTGGATGCGACGCTTCCATGTGTGCTAGTTCAGTATTGCAAGGTTATGGTATATTGGTTGCAATGAAAGCATTTATTCTGGAGTGCCCTCCTCCCCCCTGCTGGTCAAAGAGGGAATAACACTTGGGATGATTTCAGACAGTGTGAAGAGAGCTTAAACCTAGGGGTTAGAAGCAAATGAAGGCGACGATCCGGATGTTCTGGCCGTCCCTGGTTGGGGTCTTGAAGCCCTTTCTCCTCCCCACAGCTGCAGGGCAGATCCCCACGATAGCTTTACTGGCAACATCCACCACCAGCGGCGTGGCAGTGACGCCCACCCAGGTGCCGATGGTCGGCAGCCAGATGACCCGGCAGGCCAGGCGGCTTTATGTCGGCAACATCCCCTTCGGCCTGACGGAGGTGAGTCCAGGCAAAGTCCCGCGTTGCCTTCTGTCATGCATACTGGTGTCATGTGTAGCTCAGTGAGTTAGGACACTGAGCCGGTCACAAGAAGGTTGTTGGTTCAAATCCCTTGGGCAGCAGAGTGATTTCACCATTGGGCCCCCGAGCGCAGCCCTTAAGCACTATTTGCTCTAGGAACTGTCTGGTCCTGCTTCTTCAATGAAATGTATGTTGCTTTGGATGAAAGTGTCCGCAAAATAAATAGATAAATGTACTAGACTTGTCAGTCATTTTTTTTCTCGTTTGCCTGTTTTGATGTCTTCAGACGTCTGCCTGTCTTCATTCAGTGTGTCTGCCTGTCTTTTTAGGAGGCCATGGCGGATTTCTTCAATACCCAGATGCGATTGGCTGGCTTATGTCAAGGTCCCACCAATCCCGTCCTCGCTGTTCAGATAAACCAGGACAAGAACTTTGCCTTCCTTGAAGTAAGAGTCTTTCCTGCCTAATGGCTGCTGTGTCCAGGCGGAGACCGCAGCCTTCCCTGATTAACGACGTTCTTCGTTCTGCCCTAGTTTCGGTCCGTGGATGAGACCACGCAGGCAATGGCCTTCGACGGCATCATTTTCCAGGGTCAGTCGTTAAAAATCAGGCGGCCCCACGACTATCGCCCCCTGCCTGGCATCTCAGAGCAGCCCGCCTTCCACGTACCAGGTCCGTTTTGCTTGTCGCCGTCATAACCTTAATCTTTATTTACCTTTGAAGAGCCGATCGGCAAGGCCAGTTTTTTGTACTCGTTACGGACTGACTGTCCTTCGCAAGCTGCGGATGTCTTGTCATATAAAGAGGGAGACTTTCACTTTTATTTACTTAATGTTGTAAATATTTAGCAGACAGTTTTATCCAAAGTGAAGAATGTTTTTTTTTTTTTTTTTTTTTGAGAAATCAGGGTCAGCCTGTCCCTAGAGCAAACTCGCCGGCCCAGTGGTGTGATCACCAGTGATGTGAACCAGTGATCTTCTGATGATAACGCTGGCATCCTAACCAGCTGAGCCACACACACACACACACAGCTCAGTCACTCACTTCTTACTGTTAACATAGGGGTGTTGTGTGGCTCTGTGATGTTTGCCCATGAAAAGAAGGTTGCTGGTTGGCAGGGTTGGCAGAGTGATTTCACCACTGGGCCCTTGAGCAAGGACCCTAACCCCCAAATTGTTCTAGGGTTGCTGGCTCCTATTCTAGTTAAAAATTCTGGACACACCTACTGAAAATGACTTGTTTTTCAGCAAGATAATGACCCAAAGCCCACCTTGAAGGTTATGCAAGTAGCTTATTACCTTGTGAACTAGGAAAGAGATGGTCCCCACAGCCCCCCAACCTAAACTCTATAGAGCTGGTTTGGGATCAGTTGGATGAGAGTAAGAGTAAGGTAGCCAGCTTGCGCGCAGAACTTGTGGAAACTCGAGGACTGTTGGAGAAACGGTCCAGGTGGGTACATATGTTAGCTGGTTGAGTCCGCAATGCTGTCATCGAAGCCAATGGCTCCTATTTTGAAGAGACAAAAATTTTGTCTTTGCAGTACTTCATATGCATAACTTCCATGCCCAAAGGCCTTTTACTATAAGGTGAATAACAGCTAAAATAGAGACAAATGCATTAAGAGCAGGTGTGTCCATACTTTTGACTGGTGCTGCATGTGTCAGCATCTCCCATGGAGAGCAAGATGGGAGAGACAAAAAACAGTCGTCAAACTGCCCCAGTATTTAGGTATTTTTTTGCTGGAGTTACATTTATCTGATATTATATAGGAGATAACGACGTCATACTGATTTGAAGTTGGCTTATTTCACTCGCGCCGTTTGCTCGTGGTCATTATCCGGCATGTTGACGGTTTGCTGTGATCGGCCGGCTTTGGGCGCCGTGCCGCTCTGTCTGCAGGGGTCGTCTCCACCGTGGTTCCAGACTCGCCACACAAGCTCTTTGTCGGAGGCCTGCCCAACTATCTCAGTGACGATCAGGTACCCCGCCCTCAGTCTCTGTCGCCGGGGAGCCGACCCACAACCCTCCTGTGTTTCTGTCCCACTGCTGCACGTGGAACTCAAGCAGGCATGCACACACACGCACACGCACGCACGCACGCACGCGCACGCACATACATACATAAAATAAACACTCGTCTCTGTGTAACTGATTAGTAGGAAAAGAAAGCCTGTCAAAGTTACCTCACCGCTTAAAATTCATTACAAGATACTGGGGGGTCAAATGTCAGCATCATGTTTAAAGCTAGCTGCTGAAAATAGCCGCACATTTGAGGTTTTTTTTTTTTTTTTTTTAAAGATATTCATGGGATTTATTAAACATTTATTAGACATGTAGGTAATGAGTTGACAGTTACATTACGCTCATTGTTTATCCAGCTGTAAATTATGAAGATATTGAGACCCCGCTAATGTAAAAGGTACGTTTCCCAAAACCTCATGTTATCGACTTGCATAGTTGGAACCATTCAGTTGTTATCTAATGTTGTTAGCAAATAACCTTATTAGCAACAAAGGCTTTGGGAAACGTGCCTTACAGCTGGCGGCTTGCCAAACCAGTCACGTAGCCAGTCCCTGTGCTGCCTGTTGCTGGGTACCCTGGAATATTTGTATATCGGGTTAATTGCTGAGTGTTAGTCGGATGAATCAGCCGCGTCGTTTTGCTGCATGAAAATTTAAAATCGAGTCATCTGCGCGTCACCTAACTGACGAATACCTCCACATTGCCGTACACCTGTGTTTGCCCAATCCCAGTCCTCGGGGAACCGCCGACTGTCCACATTTTCGCTCCCTCCTAGCTCCCAGCCAATCAGGAACACCGAATACCTGGTACAGGTGTGCTGAGAGGAAGCAAAAACGTGGACTGACCGGGGGGGTACCCCCGAGGACTGGGCTGGGAAACACTACCATAGACTGTGCTTGAAATGTGGGGGAGATCGACCAAGTCCCCAAACGCTTCAGTATTCGCAGACGTGCCGTGTCTCACGTCCATGTCCGCACACTGAGAACGATGACTTCACATCCCGTTAACAGCGATGGGGAGCTGCGGAAGAATCGTTCCCTACATTGCTGTGTCGCTCGAAAGGCAGAAAATACTTCGGACCTTTTTCCCGGTGAACGATTATCAGCTTCACTGGAGTTTTCACATCGTGCCCCATGCCCTATTCTGTTATGACGTCAGTGATGGATAATATTACCATAACAACATGCACAGATGAGGTCGTCTTACTCTGAAAGTGTTGAAAGGGTCACATTTTAGACATTTTCTACTTCTCATTAGCATCTTTTATGATTTTTTTTTTTTCTTCCTATATCGCCACCCCACTGAAATCGGCCCATTATAGACATAATCCATACAGGCATTTAATAGTTTACCTATTTATTTTGCAAAAGTTAATCGCAAAACGTTTTGCGTCCACCCCTGCATTGTAACATTTTGAGCTCCGGTGTCCCACTCACTTTAGCCTAAACTGTTAAAAATGGCAAGACTCAGCCCACAAGATAGTGATCGCGGTTTCAGTGAAAGGTAAGTGAGAAGTGCAGTCAGTTTGTTTTTCTTTGATTTTTTTCCTCCTTTTCGGATTGTCATCGTAATCTTTCTTATCCAGTGTGAGTCACATGTAATCCAAGTCAAGAGGAAGGCTGTACCAAAGCAGCACTGGGGGGAGAGAGTTTGAATCCAGCAGAACTGTTAATGTATTTCACGTCAAAGCCAGTAAATGTGCCATAGACAGGTGAAATGGAAACCGCTGCTTGTATCCTGGTGTTTACATTTTTTTTGCAGTCCCTGCTACCGCTTTGATACTTACAGCTCTTTCATTTTTGTTCCCCACTTTGTCCCCAGCTAGGGGCCTGTAAGATCGTTAAGTCTTCGCTCATAATTTGTTCAGTAGTACTGACCTACTGCTGCCATGCCAACATGTAACACAAGGCAAGTAAGACATTCCGTCCCTCGCACGGATATCCTCCCTGTCGACGGCCTGCCCCTGTGGGGGGGCTCTGTCCTGGAGTGCTCTTAAGCATATGGGGTCCTTTTTTTGGGGGTTGAAGGCTGGGGAGAGACTTATTATGCTGATCACAGGGTATAAATTTGATTTTTTTTTTTTTTTGCCCCTAAGAGAAGGTAGGAGGTAGCGCCCTCTTGTGGCTGCCAGTGTCCCAGGTGACTCCTTTCTGAAGTCAGTGGTTAATGCGGCTTTACAGTAGATTCCTGTAGAATAAGTGAGGAATGATGTTAGCAGAGCTATTTCGTCCTGTTTGGCTTCAAGCCGTGGCCCCTTTAGCAGGACCCTGTGGCGGCTCTTAGCTTTACCTGTGAGTTTATCTCCTGTAGGCTTTGTCCCTCTAATTAACTGCACCAATGTGGTTCTTGGTTTTAAGAACAGGAAGTCAGTGATTCGGCTGGGTTTGTGTTCTGCCGAGTCGCCCCCCCCCCCTCCACATTGTATACATGGAACACTTAACATATAATTAGCTGTTTTTATTTAGTTTTTTTTTTATATACCATCTAGCTTAATTATTGTGGCCCTTAAAATCAGATGCAACTCGGTCCATATTTCAAAATTCGTAGTTGGAATTATCAGAGAACTTGATTAGGAATTCAGTTGTGTTGTATATGCTGTAGGATGGGGGGGGGGGGGAATCTGTGTTATCATTCATTGACAAGAATCAAAATAGTTACTTTTGTACGCTCCCAGTAAGTAAGTCATGCAGAAAGGGCACAGGGGGCTTTGAGCTCTAGTGTTGCACCGTAATGTCGAGCCACTTGTCATAAAGCCATTTTCCTGATGTCTTCACTGTTTCCTCATGTCGTTTTGCAAAGTTTAACATGCTGCTTCTCCCACAGTTAAGATTAGCATTTCTAGCGAGGCGCCGTGCCTGGACTGTCGGGCTAATCGCCCCCCCGCGTCTCCTCCTCTTGCCCAGGTGAAGGAACTCTTGACGTCGTTCGGACCTCTTAAGGCCTTCAACCTTGTGAAGGACAGTGCCACGTCACTGTCTAAGGGTTATGCTTTCTGTGAATACGTGGACATCAGTGCCACTGACCAGGTGCGTGAGGTGGGGCAGCAGCTGGAAGGTCTGGGGTGACTCGGGGCTTCCGGATGGAATTGCTGACGCTTGTGTGGGATGCATCCCGCAGGCCGTGGCTGGACTCAATGGCATGCAGCTCGGAGACAAGAAGCTCATCGTCCAGCGGGCAAGCGTGGGGGCTAAGAATGCCAACGCTGTGAGTATTTGCCCTCGGCTGCCGCCTTTCTGATGTCCTAAACCCAACTTGGTTCCTGGGTGCCTCCCAGGAAGCTTAATGCCCCTATTTCTTGGGTTTATTTGGGTCCATGTAAATTTCTCGCTGTTACTCGAGACGATTGGACGATCAGGGGGTATCTGACACTCTTGTCGCCCCCCGGGACAGACGGCCATCATCGAGACGCCGGTGACGCTGCAGGTTCCAGGGCTGCAGCGGCTGCAGAGCTCCGGCATGCCCACGGAGGTGCTGTGCCTCCTCAACATGGTCATGCCCGAGGAGCTGGTGGACGACGAGGACTACGAGGAGATCCTGGAGGACATCCGGGAGGAGTGTTGCAAGTACGGCAACGTGCGCTCCATCGAGATTCCGCGGCCCGTCGATAGCGTGGAGGTGCCTGGCTGTGGCAAGGTGGGACCCGTACTCTCCTGTACCAGTGGCAAAAAGAAGACCTCTGTAGGCACTAAACACAGGCTCATGGGAGCATTTCTTGCACAAAAGTGTTTTGAAAACGGAATAATTTTTTGTGTAAGAAAAACAATCAGATTGGTTCAGATAGGCGACGGACAATCTGATTGGCTCAGATAGGCGACGGACAATCTGATTGGCTCAGATAGGCGACGGACAATCTGATTGGCTCAGATAGGCGACGGACAATCTGATTGGCTCAGATAGGCGACGGACAATCTGATTGGCTCAGATAGGCGACGGACAATCTGATTGGCTCAGATAGGCGACGGACAATCTGATTGGCTCAGATAGGCGACGGACAATCTGATTGGCTCAGATAGGCGACGGACAATCTGATTGGCTCAGATAGGCGACGGACAATCTGATTGGCTCAGATAGGCGACGGACAATCTGATTGGCTCAGATAGGCGACGGACAATCTGATTGGCTCAGATAGGCGACGGACAATCTGATTGGCTCAGATAGGCGACGGACAATCTGATTGGCTCAGATAGGCGACGGACAATCTGATTGGCTCAGATAGGCGACGGACAATCTGATTGGCTCAGATAGGCGACGGACAATCTGATTGGCTCAGATAGGCGACGGACAATCTGATTGGCTCAGATAGGCGACGGACAATCTGATTGGCTCAGATAGGCGACGGACAATCTGATTGGCTCAGATAGGCGACGGACAATCTGATTGGCTCAGATAGGCGACGGACAATCTGATTGGCTCAGATAGGCGACGGACAATCTGATTGGCTCAGATAGGCGACGGACAATCTGATTGGCTCAGATAGGCGACGGACAATCTGATTGGCTCAGATAGGCGACGGACAATCTGATTGGCTCAGATAGGCGACGGACAATCTGATTGGCTCAGATAGGCGACGGACAATCTGATTGGCTCAGATAGGCGACGGACAATCTGATTGGCTCAGATAGGCGACGGACAATCTGATTGGCTCAGATAGGCGACGGACAATCTGATTGGCTCAGATAGGCGACGGACAATCTGATTGGCTCAGATAGGCGACGGACAATCTGATTGGCTCAGATAGGCGACGGACAATCTGATTGGCTCAGATAGGCGACGGACAATCTGATTGGCTCAGATAGGCGACGGACAATCTGATTGGCTCAGATAGGCGACGGACAATCTGATTGGCTCAGATAGGCGACGGACAATCTGATTGGCTCAGATAGGCGACGGACAATCTGATTGGCTCAGATAGGCGACGGACAATCTGATTGGCTCAGATAGGCGACGGACAATCTGATTGGCTCAGATAGGCGACGGACAATCTGATTGGCTCAGATAGGCGACGGACAATCTGATTGGCTCAGATAGGCGACGGACAATCTGATTGGCTCAGATAGGCGACGGACAATCTGATTGGCTCAGATAGGCGACGGACAATCTGATTGGCTCAGATAGGCGACGGACAATCTGATTGGCTCAGATAGGCGACGGACAATCTGATTGGCTCAGATAGGCGACGGACAATCTGATTGGCTCAGATAGGCGACGGACAATCTGATTGGCTCAGATAGGCGACGGACAATCTGATTGGCTCAGATAGGCGACGGACAATCTGATTGGCTCAGATAGGCGACGGACAATCTGATTGGCTCAGATTGGCGACGGACAATCTGATTGGCTCAGATTGGCGACGGACAATCTGATTGGCTCAGATTGGCGACGGACAATCTGATTGGCTCAGATTGGCGACGGACAATCTGATTGGCTCAGATAGGCGACGGACAATCTGATTGGCTCAGATAGGCGACGGACAATCTGATTGGCTCAGATAGGCGACGGACAATCTGATTGGCTCAGATAGGCGACGGACAATCTGATTGGCTCAGATAGGCGACGGACAATCTGATTGGCTCAGATAGGCGACGGACAATCTGATTGGCTCAGATAGGCGACGGACAATCTGATTGGCTCAGATAGGCGACGGACAATCTGATTGGTCCGTCGCCTATCTGAGCCAATCAGATTGTCCGTCGCCTATCTGAGCCAATCAGATTGTCCGTCGCCTATCTGAGCCAATCAGATTGTCCGTCGCCTATCTGAGCCAATCAGATTGTCCGTCGCCTATCTGAGCCAATCAGATTGTCCGTCGCCTATCTGAGCCAATCAGATTGTCCGTCGCCTATCTGAGCCAATCAGATTGTCCGTCGCCTATCTGAGCCAATCAGATTGTCCGTCGCCTATCTGAGCCAATCAGATTGTCCGTCGCCTATCTGAGCCAATCAGATTGTCCGTCGCCTATCTGAGCCAATCAGATTGTCCGTCGCCTATCTGAGCCAATCAGATTGTCCGTCGCCTATCTGAGCCAATCAGATTGTCCGTCGCCTATCTGAGCCAATCAGATTGTCCGTCGCCTATCTGAGCCAATCAGATTGTCCGTCGCCTATCTGAGCCAATCAGATTGTCCGTCGCCTATCTGAGCCAATCAGATTGTCCGTCGCCTATCTGAGCCAATCAGATTGTCCGTCGCCTATCTGAGCCAATCAGATTGTCCGTCGCCTATCTGAGCCAATCAGATTGTCCGTCGCCTATCTGAGCCAATCAGATTGTCCGTCGCCTATCTGAGCCAATCAGATTGTCCGTCGCCTATCTGAGCCAATCAGATTGTCCGTCGCCTATCTGAGCCAATCAGATTGTCCGTCGCCTATCTGAGCCAATCAGATTGTCCGTCGCCTATCTGAGCCAATCAGATTGTCCGTCGCCTATCTGAGCCAATCAGATTGTCCGTCGCCTATCTGAGCCAATCAGATTGTCCGTCGCCTATCTGAGCCAATCAGATTGTCCGTCGCCTATCTGAGCCAATCAGATTGTCCGTCGCCTATCTGAGCCAATCAGATTGTCCGTCGCCTATCTGAGCCAATCAGATTGTCCGTCGCCTATCTGAGCCAATCAGATTGTCCGTCGCCTATCTGAGCCAATCAGATTGTCCGTCGCCTATCTGAGCCAATCAGATTGTCCGTCGCCTATCTGAACCAATTTTTTGTGTTTGTGAAAACGGGTCTTTAATCGGGGAAACGGAGCGGGTAGAGCAGGACGGAACGCAGGCATTGACAAACTACAATGACGGACAGGGCAAACAGGTAAGACCAGGACTTAAAATAGGTCATGACTAATCAAAGTAATCGGGCAAAGCAGGAGACGATCAGGGAAGCACACGTGGGTAATCAGGGGGCGTGGCACACACGAGGAGCGGACAAGCCGGGCATATATGTATATCTATATAAAACCTCATTAATGAGGGACAGGGAACAGAACGGACAGACAGAACTGGCACAGGGGAAGGAGCCAGGACAAGACTTGACATAAGACAGGAAAGGCAGAGAAACAGATCAGAAAGGGGGACACGGAGGGAACAGGCAGGACAAAAGGACCGGGAGTGAACGAAGGGAACATCGGGGAAAGAGGAGCAGAAGCCAGAGGGACGAGGGACAAAGAGAGGAGGGACAGAGACAGGAGGAACAAAGCGAGGGGGAGCAGAGGCAGGAGGGACAAAGACGGGAGGCCAGGGAGAGAAGGAGGGGGAACCAAGAGGAGCCCGAGGGAGACCCAGCGGGCGACGGGAGGCAGCCGGAAGGGCTGCAGGCGGCCGGGAGGCCGGAGCCGGAGGGGCCGAGGAGATGGGGTGAGGGACAGACGCAGGGACGAAGGAGGGAGTCGGAGGGGAGACCAGGGAAGGGGACGAAGGAGCTGGAAGGGACCCTGGCGAGGGCAAGGAGAGAGGGGGAGCCGCAGCAGACGGCGACGTCCTCCGACACGCCAGAGCGGGAGGACCAGCAGGCGAATGAGGAGCCGCCGTCGGGGGGCCCGCAGGCAACCGATAAGACGCCGGAGGAGGGACCGAGGCAGGGCGACGAGGCCGCGGAGGGGGACCCGCAGACGACAGCCGACCCGGAGGGCCAGGACCCGCAGGCGCCGACCAAGCCCTAGCGCCGGCGAGGGAGGGCGAGCCAGGGGGCTGGGCGGGTGGGACCCCAGCCGTGCGTCTGTGTCCTCTCCCCTTATGGGACACAGACATAAGGACCCGTGGCCGGGGTCGGGCTCGTCGGGGTGAGGGTACCAGAGTCACAGGGGGAGAAGGGACTGGAGTGGGGCCAGGGACTGGAGCTGCAGGCTGCAGAGGGGGCGCCTGCCCGGGAGCTGCAGGCAGGGAAAGCGCCTCGGACGTGGGCGCGGTAGCTGCAGGCAGCGGAGACGGCTGCTCGGGCTCTGGGGCCGCAGGGGGCACTTATTTTATTATATAAAATAAGTGTCACACAACCGGGGTGACATGCCTTGCCTGCTTGTGGGATGAGGAAGACTCAGGGACTGGAAATGGGATTAAAACTGAAGATGTGCTCATTCCTTTGTGTATTTACAAATTTTCCTTCCGTCAGACATGAGGAGTTTGCTGCTATATTTGGCACTAATAGAGATTCTGATGCTGCTATTTTTATTGTCTATTAGTTTGTTATTATTTACAAGTTCTGTTGTGTTTTTGCATTTTTCTCTTCTGGTTAATTAACTGCTGTCTGATTGCTGTGAAGTATGAGTGTGGTGAGTAAGACTCAGGGACTGGAAGTGGGATTACAACTGAAGATAACATGCTTATTCCTTTTTGTATTGTTTACAAATTTCCTTCCGTCAAACATGAGGAGTTTGCTGCTATATTGTGCACTAACAGAGATTCTGATGCTGCTATTTTTATTGTTTATAAATGTGTTATTGTTTCCAAGTTGAGTATTCAATAAATGCTAAATTGAGAAATTTTGTGTATCGTTTGTTATTATTAGTGTGATATTTTACCATGCAAATAGAGGGGAAAACGTCCAATTATCGGCCAAAAAAAATCAGCAGCATATATCGGCCATCGCCTGACCCTGACTCCTAAATATCGGCATCGGCTATTGAAAAACCCATATCGGTCGACCTCTAGTAACAGTACATTCTGTCCAATTCATCCATCGAGTTAAGTCACACACCCACTTGAGGGGGCACTCCGGCAGACGTGAGGATGGGGATGTTCTTTCCGCTATAACATCCACTGCAGAAGTACATCTCGCTCCTGTTCACAGGGCTTACTTCAATGATGAAGCAGGGCTGGTTGTCTGGACAAGTGAAGTTGTCCTGCTGCTGGGTCTCGGTGCCGTTTTTCCACCTAAGCTTGAAGGTGGAAATGTGTTCCAACTTGGTCCCTGGGACTGCAGCATAGCCAAACATCGCGAGCAGCGTCGGCCACACCCACCACCAGAACCATCACACCGTCCTATACACATAAAGAAGAACTAAAACATAGAGTGTTGTGACAATCTATGCGTTAATGTTTGGCAGCATAGGTGATTCGTTAAAATTATACCGAAGAATGGAAAATGTGATATTTAGAATATTTTTTGCCATTTAGTAGCTAATTTAAGCACTTACCCAATGCCTCAATTTGTTTTAGGTCAGTAATGTCTGAGCCAAAAGAATGAATGTATGAATTTAATACAATTCACCCACTCCCACCCACACACAAATCTGAAATTCAATTTATTAAGACACTTCTTAAACATTAGTGCATTAACAAAAAAGGAAAATCTTAAGAGATTCAGTAGGATTTTCTATGTTAGACTTAAGTTAATAGTTCAATAGTTTTTATATATTTCAGTATACCAATTTGACTTTAATGTTGAAACAGATGCTAAAACATGGAATAATTTCATAACTAGAGAAACATGTTATTCACAAACACTAGCAAAGGTAGCTTATAGTTAAACTTACTTAAGTCAGCAAGTCAGGCTACAGTGTGTAAGAATTGTCGTAAACGATAATTTGTCTCAGTCTTACATGACAGAATAAGTAAACAGAAAATATAAAATGGCTGAAACAGCATCATTAACGCCAGCTACAGTAGAGGCGCAGAAAAGGTGTCATGACTGAAGTATTCCCAAACTTTGGAAGACCGCATGCGAGCCTTTTTTGCCGCGTGTTTCTCCAGAGGCTCCGGAGCTCCGCTGGTTGACGCAGCCAAGTTGGCTCATGTGCAGGGGGACAAGCGGCAAATTTCTTTTTTGCAGGGTGGTAGGTGATGTCTCATTAATATTTCTGAGAGAAGTGCTACATGATTGGCCAGTGCATGCCTTACAAAATGGTGCGGCACTGCATCCAAGCCTGCGGCACTCAGAGTCACAAATACAGTGGAAACCATTTGTAGTAATTACGTCTGTCTGGCTGATTTCCAACTAATTGATATTTGTATATTTATTACATGAATATAAGGTAATATAAGGTAATAGAAGAGGTATTTAATGGTTTTCCGTCTGAGGAATTTGCAAAAAACTGCAGTGCATGATGGGTCGGATCTAAAGGCTGCCTAACGTCCTCATCTGTAGGACGACTTACATCAAGACTAGGAAGGTGCATAATGTTCATGCCTGGTTGCGTTTGTTGGTCCAGAAAGTAATTCAATTTCGCCATGTAGGTTACGTTCTTAAAAACTGCTTGGAATATAGCCCGATTATATGCTGTGGGCCTTTTAATTTCTTTGTTTACCAGGTAGGCTACCTTCTTTAAACTGCGTTTTGTTAGACTACATATTTAGGGAGGTCTTTATAAATTTATTGTAGTCTTTATAAATATGTACATAGTTTAGCCTAACCCAGCCACTTAAGGGAGCAAGCCAGCTCAACTAGGTGTCGGTCCCAAGCCCGGATTAATGGGGAGGGTTGGCGTCAAGAAATAAAGAGACTGTATCTTCACTGCATGACTGATGTCAAAATGTGTGAAATATGTGGTTGTATAAATAAATTCATTAAAGTAGGTTAATGATTCTGTGCTGTCTAAATTGTATAGAAAATTTCTACATATAGCCAAACAAATCTCCTCCTGTTTGAAAAGGCATAGAAAAAGCAATTTAGCCACTAAAACTTTACAGTTTTTGTGAGGGACAGTCGAATTCTCTCGTTAAGTTTTTTGTGATCCTGCACCTACACTTTGCCGGCCCCAGGAGGATGGGCTCCCCCTTTGAGTTTGGTCCCTCCCAAGGTTTCTTCCTTCTTGGGAGTTTTTCCATGCTATCGGCGCCTATGGCTTACTCACTGGGGGCTTTGGGTGGGCATGATATAAAGCAAAGCATTTTCCCTTCCAGTTTCCTCCTCTGGTCCACATTGCAGGACCATCAGCCATCAGAAACAGCCCAGACAGTCTCCTTCAGCTTCTTTAGTGTCCTTGGAAGCCAAGGCAGTTTTAGATCTGAGAGGAGGTTTATCAGAAGGACACATATTACGTCGTTTGTCCTGAAATGTAACATGGGGAGGAAAAGTTAAGCGGTTTAGTCAGATTGGAGTCGTTTATTCAGCAGTGGCAGCGCCAGTGACTTAATGCTACAGGTGCTATAGGGGAGTGAGATTATTTAGAGCGGGTGCTTTAGCTTTTCAGCTTATGTAGATGCTGTATAGAAGCACACAGCACGATAAGCTACAGCATGGATAAAATATGATAAAATATGAAATTCTAACGTCTAGCTCACAGAGCCTCTATGTGTACTTTGAAGAAAAAATACACTACAAGTATGCTATAAAAACCGCAAAAATGTCTTACACAATATACAGATTTTACAGATAGTTAAAGAAAAAATGAAACCAATATTTTGGGGGTGCTGTGGGGGTACTATGGTCATTGGAGGAGGAGCTAGAGCCCCCCCCCCAAGCTTTTCCCTGGTGCTGCCACTGTTGTTCAGATTAAAAGTAACCTTGTCATTAATAAACAGTACTCTGATCAAATTTTTGCATGTACAAACACAATCAAAGTTTAACCACATGTTTAGACACAATTCACACACCTGTTACATTTCCATAATGCTAAGACTCTCTACACTTACTTCATCCACTTTCTTGTTTGGTACACAGTCAATTGATGGATGTGTAAGATTATTACCAGACCGTCTGCTGCAAACTCTACAGTTAATGAATGGCTGCAAAAACACACAGACACACAAAAACAGTATTTAAAGAGTGGTGGGCAATAAATACAGTGAGAGAAGGTGTAGTAAAGATATATCTAAAGATTTAAGGCAGAGCTGCTGGACTGCAGGGTTTAATGACACAGAACAATTTTAGAGGAAAGAGCTTCCAAAGCAGGGTCACCTTAAGGCTATATTATACAAAGCAAGTTCATCTAAAAGTATGAACAACAAATCCCGTTTAACTGAACACTGCTCTGTATTAAAATACTGTCCTCCGATCAAGCTAAGTGGTCCTGTAGTTCACTATTTAAAGAGGTAAATTTAAAGGGTAATTCACACTGCGCATCTACCCTGCTCTGACCAGATTTAATTGCCCTTTCACCACAAAACACCACACTGCCATTTAAGGCTGATTTCAACTGCCTGGTAATCCAGCCTTTAAGCCTGTAAACCTACTAAAATTTGAGAATAAGGTGATGGAACTGGCTGTTTGAGGCCACCTATCTATTTGTTACTTTATTGTTGGCTAACTTTCCTCCGCAGGGCATCAAAAAAGTTAACATGAACCTAAATTAATTTGCTAACTGATATGTCCAATGCTCACAGTCACAGTGACTCTTTACTTACCCTCTTGTCCATGAAAATACAGTCAGCCCGATGGTCTGTTGCAGTTGACTTTGGACATTTTGTTGCTCTCAAGAGAATCTCAATGTCAATGTATTCACTGCTGATCTAAATCACATAAACACGTTATATACAAAATTGCCTACAACTGTTTTAAAGGCAATATAACAAACAATAATCACCCAAAAAATGGCAAACTGTCACAGACTTGACTGCAGCAGATTCAGAGAGAAACTGTGAGAAGGTAAAATTGACCAGGGCTGAGATATACAACCATCACTTTCATTGTGAAGAGACATTAAGCATCATATGCATTGAAATTAAAACATCAAAATCAATGTGATTCTCATTAGTTCAGCTTGCAGATGATGAAAGTTTCACACTTTTGTAAACACTTTCTCAGCAGTTACCTTCGGACGGCCCTGGATGTTATAGAAATTCATGTGCTGACGGGTTCCTTGATGAGCATTTTCGACTGCGAGTTTAATGGCCGTCTTGTAGAGTGCAGGGAGACTGTGGTAATCTTGCTGGGCCTCTGTGGAGATAAGCAGAGCTCCATAAGCCAAAACCAGAACCAGCAGGCGGGTCATCTTCCTCTCAGCTTTGAAGGGAGAAGCAGGACTGAGGACACTGATCTGTGGTCCCCTTATCCAGCACGTCCAGGGGCGTGTCCTTCACCCGAAACAAACAGACCTTTGAACAACATTGGAAAACTCTTCAGGATGAATCGAGGCAGGTGGTCAAGTGGGTTTATTGTTATTTCAGCAATATACACAGTACACAGTGAAAGGAAACATTGTTCCTCCTGGACCACGGTGCAAGACAAAGAAGAAAAACAGAAACAACACAAGATGACACAAGTGCGGGCAAGATAGAACTATACAGAGTGAAAGGAGCACAAACAGAGGGAGAAAGTGCAAGATAAACACAAGAGCAACAATACAATACTACAGGACAAGACAGCGCAGTCAAGAACACAGAGTGCAGCCAGAGCTAACCTGAATAGGGGCATCAAGGTTGCCAGGCAGGCAGAGAAACAGAAAATAGAGGTCTACTTCACATACAACAACCCACAGTGGGTGTGGCAGGGAATACAACACATTACAAACTTCAAAGGCAACAACACCGTCACTGTTAACAGCAACGCCCTTTTAGCAAAGGAGCTAAACAGCTTCTTTGCTCGTCTGGAGGAACACAGAGCAGACATAGCCACACTGCCCCCTCCCCCAATCTCCAGCACTCACAGACTCCCTCTGCAGGAACACCACGCGAGAAGGCACATTGCATCTCTAGGTGTGTGGAGTTTAAGACAAGGCAAGTGATGCTACGATAATATAATTCCTTGGTAAGACCCCACCTAGAATATTGTGTGCGGGTTTGGTTACCATACCTTAAGAAGGACATTGCTGCCTTGGAAAAGGTGCAACGTAGGGCAACGAGAATGATTCCTGGTCTTAGAGGAATGTCTAATGAGGAGAGGTTAGCTGAGCTGAATCTGTTTAGCCTCGAGCAAAGGAGACTAAGGGGGGACATAATCCAGGTGTTTAAGATTCTAACAGGTCTGGATGCTGTTCAGCCAAATGGCTATTTCAATGTTAGTTTAAATACCAGAACTCGTGGCCATAAGTGGAAATTAGCTGGAGAACATTTTAAAACGAATTTGATGAAGCATTTCTGTACACAGCGTGTAGTTAGAGTATGGAATAGTCTTCCTGTTATTGTAACACAAGCTAAAACCCTGGGTTCTTTTAAATCAGAGCTAGATAAGATTTTTGAGCTATTAGCTAAGTTCTCCTCAAAGGAGCTTGATGGGCCGAATGGCCTCCTCTCATTTGTAAATCTCTTTGGTTCTTATGAGTCAGCTTACAGAGATGAGGTCCAGAAACTGATAGGTTGGAGTTCAGCAAACAATTTGGCACTAAACAGCACAAAGACAAAGGAATCACTGACTTCAGGAAGGATGGAGGCGACACTGGCCTGCCTAGATGGATGGATGGATGTTTTTATTGACATTGTAAGTACAATGAGATTTAGTTTGGAACGCGCCAGCAGCTACACAGTATATTTACAATTATATAGATTGTGAGGCATAAAATAAGGTGTGAGTAATATAACATAACGACATAATATAAGTAATCATTAATTAATCATTACAGATGGTATGAGGTGTGAACCGCTAGGCTGCTATGGCATGTTTGGTATCAAACCGATGGAAAATCACTCCAGTTTCCAAATCTGGTCAGTGGTTACCACGAAAGTGAATATATCAAAAGTTACACCAGCCTAACGAAAATCATCAATACAAGGGAAATCACTCTGGTCATAAATCTCAAAAGGACTGATACAGACCCCCTTCCGAAAGCCCGCCAAATGGATGGTCAGCCATTGGTCCAGGAGTCGAATTCCTGGTCACTCCTATTCACGAACTTTACACTATAAAACCTGGCACCTCAGAACAAAGCCAGGAGAGGAGAAACAGAAGGGAGGAGAAAACAAAAGACCATCAGCACGAAGAGAGGCAGAGAACATCAGCCCAAGAGAAGAGAAGCCCACAAGAAGCCCTCCTGAAGCCTATCAGTGAAGACCCAGCTGGACAGAGAACTGCAACCAAGCCCAAGCTTCACCAGGAGAGGGAATCAGAGGGGCTCCACTCCAACAACCGCTGCAAACACCGCGCCTCCCTGAGTGCCATCACCCATCAGCTCATCAGCCTCCGCAACCAACTGCCAAGACCCCCCCCCCCCCACTCTGCAACCAAGTAAACAAACTTCCTTTCATTTATAACAACCTAAACTCCTATTCACCTGCTATATTACTTTAGGACAGTATTTCCACAAATTGCTTGCTTTGCAGAACAGTATTTTCCCTTTTAAGGTTACTCATTTTAAATCTGGTCATTGCATTTTCATGATTACATTGTTTGTGTCCACTCCGTTATTTCGTGTTTATTGTTTGTTAGGTGTAATGTCTGTCTTATGTTAGTTATAGGAATAAATGCATGTCTTTTACACAACTTCAGCCTCCGTTCATTGAGTGCTCACAAGAATCCCTGCCTGTGCGATCTACGCTCTGAAACCTCAAATTCGCCTGAAATATCGCGAGACTCTCTCTCATTGGCCGTGAGGGGAGCTTCGCTACCGATCGTTTACATTACCTGGTGACGCAGCTCGTTGGACAAGCCTTCTATTCTAACCCAGGTTATTACGTGATACTGGTTATTAATGAGTTCCATTTAAGTCACACATTAACAGACTCACAGTGTTTCGCAATTGAGTTTGAGCCGACCATTCAGCATAAAAATTGGTTAATAATCACAAGGCACAAGGTTTAAACTTATTCTGAGCACACAATTTAAACTTTTTATGACCGAACGTGCAGTGAAGAAGCGCTACTGTGAACTGGTTGCAAAAGTCGCACTCATGGCAATCTGAAGGCATTTAAGCGGGATCATATGGGCTTATTATAGTTATTTTTATTTCTATTATTAGTAGTTATATTATTTTGTTTTATTTTCGGTGATTTCATTGTAGTTCTTTCGTATTAAACTGCAGTAAACTTTAACCCTATGTCTGACGAGATTCTCAGATGTAGCGCTTTGTTTCCAGGTTCAATTCGGACGAGTGTCTCCGTTTCTATATATCCTGGGAGAGATCTCTCTATTAGCGAACGGGAATACTTGTTATGAGGTTCTAACCTAAATTATGTTGCGCTTGGACATAAGACCGATAGCTTAGTTACCTATCAGGATCATACTCGTATGTGTGTGCCTGCTTTAGACAAAGCAAGTTTAACACAACTTTGCGCTGTGAGCCAAGTGTGTGTCATTTAGAAATTGGGAGTCTCCTGTGCTTGAGACCCACCGTGGTTAAGCACCATTTGCGACGAGATATAGTGCACTCACAATTTAAATCTGTCGCCATAACGCGTGCGCCGTCTCGCTTCAGTAATTGTTTTAAGGGGTTTTATACTGTGCAAGGCACAGAAGAAGGCCACAAGCAGCATGCGCATGCATTAAATGTGTGTGTCACTCATCTAGCGTCGGCAACCGCCTAGCTATATCTCTACCTCTAGTGGTCAGGCATAGAACTACCACTCCATTTCGAAATTGCGCCTCTAGTGGCCAGGCATAGAACTACCACTCAATTTCGATATTGCGCCTCTAGTGGCCAGGCATAGAACTACCACTCCATTTTGATATTGCGCCCCCGGTGGTCAGGCATAGAACTACCACTCCATTTCGATATTGCGCCCCCGGTGGTCAGGCATAGAACTACCACTCCAGTTCGAAATTGCGCCTCTAGTGGTCAGGCATAGAACTACCACTCCATTTCGAAATCGCGCCTCTAGTGGTCAGGCATAGAACTACCACTCCATTTCGAAATTGGGCTTCTAGTGGTCAGGCATAGAACTACCACTCAATTTTGAAATTGCGCTTCTAGTGGCAAGCCATAGAAGTACTACTCCATTTCGAAATCGCGCCTCTAGTGGTCAGGCATAGAACTACCACTCCATTTCGATATTGCGCCCCCGGTGGTCAGGCATAGAACTACCACTCCATTTCGAAATTGCGCTTCTAGTGGTCAGGCATAGAACTACCACTCAATTTTGAAATTGCGCTTCTAGTGACAAGCCATAGAACTACTACTCCATTTCGAAATCGCGCCTCTAGTGGTCAGGCATAGAACTACTATTCCATTTCGTAATCGTGCCTCTAGTGGTCAGGCATAGAACTACCACTCCATTTCGAAATTGCGCTCCCGGTGGTCAGGCATAGAACTACCACTCCATTTCGATATTGCGCCCCCGGTGGTCAGGCATAGAAGTACCACTCCATTTCGATATTGCGCCCCCGGTGGTCAGGCATAGAACTACCACTCCAGTTCGAAATTGCGCCTCCAGTGGTCAGGCATAGAACTACCACTCCATTTCAAAATCGCGCCTCCAGTGGTCAGGCATAGAACTACAACTCCATTTCGATATTGCGCCCCCGGTGGTCAGGCATAGAACTACCACTCCATTTCGAAATTGCGCTTCTAGTGGTCAGGCATAGAACTACCACTCAATTTTGAAATTGCGCTTCTAGTGGCAAGCCATAGCAGTGCCACTCCATTGAAATTGCACCTCTAGTGGTCCGCCATAGTAGGTTAACAACATCTGAGTTGGGTCTCTGGTGGTCAACTGCGGTGATACAACACGCATAATTGGACACACAGGTTCTTGCCTGAAAGCAGGAATCAACTTCACGGACTAAATCAGTTTGATCACAATACATTAACATCCAATTAGGTTATTGTTGCATAACTAATTGATGTTTACAATTGAATAAGAAACACAATTCATTTGGTTTGATTCCCGTTTAACCTTTTTGATTTATTTTAGGTTTTATTTCACCTTATGCTTTCATTCATTCCCTCTCCCCCAACAAGGGGACTTGCATAGAAGTTCAACCACTATTAACAACAGTAAACCAGTTACGTACACAATCCCATCAGGAAGTCGTTTGGATGTGATCAGTTGAGCCCTTCGGGTGCTGGGTGCTTACCATTCGCTCTCTGTTGGTTGAGCTTGTCTGTGGCTCTGCTGTCACTGCTTGTGATCGTACAGTTTGTCAGAACCGAAGGGGAGTTCTCAGCAATTGGATGCCCAAAAGCGTGTCAGCCCGGCTACACCCACTGACTCATTACGGGCAAGGCTGACAGGTACCTCAGGCGGTCATTACAACTTTTGAGCAGGACTTCGTTTAGGGTGAGTTCTGAGAACGGCCCTAGCTTGGACTCTCACTAGGGTGGGTGATACCTGAAGGCAATTTTGCCAGCCGATAAGCTGAGCTCCACCTGGGTTGTCTCAGTTGTGCATACAGAATACGCCCTTCCAAGTTAACATTGCTGGGGATCGGGGGAGTGGAAGCCGGACTCAGGCTTGCTTGGCTGGGAGAATGATTCCTGGTCTTAGAGGAATGTTTAATGAGGAGAGGTTAGCTGAGCTGAATCTGTTTAGCCTCGAGCAAAGGAGACTAAGGGGGGACATAATCCAGGTGTTAAATCTGGTCATTGCATTACATTTTTTTTGTATCCACTCCTTTATTTCGTGTTTATTGTTTGTTAGGTGTAATGTCTGTCTTATGTTAGTTATATCCATCCATCCATTTTCCAAACTGCTTATCCTACTGGGTCGCGGGTGGTCCGGAACCTATCCCGGAATGTGGAATGGGCACGAGGCAGGGAACAATCCAGGATGGGGGGCAGCCCATCACAGGGCACACTCACACACAAATCGTGATTATATTATTGCACTATACTATATAAATAAAAAGTAAACTTAATACCAGTTGTGGTAATAAAGTGCACAGAGAGTAAGAGAGAGTAGGGTTTCACATAAACGTATGTTCATTAGCATTTAGTATTCTGATGGCTTTGGGGTTAGAAGCTCTTATTAAATCTGGTTGTTCTGCAATGCATACTGCGGTAACGTTTACCAGAGGGCAGAAGTTCAAACATCTCATGTGCTGGGTGCGTGGGATCTTTTTTAAATATAATTATGCATATGTAGAACTAGGGATATGATCCTGTTAAGTATGATAGTTCTGTCTCATTATTGCAGGATCGACATCCATAGTAACTGTGGTGATCTATCCATTTGTGTGCATGTCTGTGTGTGTGTGTGCGAGCGGGTATACCTATCCTACCCCATAGCGTGATAAATACCTGTTTTTTTTTTCCCTTATGGGGACCACGAAACTGAAAACCAGGAAAACTCTATTTTATAAAAATCTGTGACTGCTGTGGAAAAACTAAAAATGCAAAACCTCTTTTATTTTGCTTGGTTACTTATGGTTATGGTTAGGGCAGGGTGGGGGTTAAGATTGTCATAGTTAGCGTTAGCATTTATCCAATAGAAGTCAATGAGCGGGCCCCATAAGGATAGGTAGACCCTATGTGTGTGCATGTGTGTGTTTGTCCCATATTGCCTGGGCTTCAGGATACCTCATAACCCGGAACTTCATCAGAAGTAGTTAGAAAATGGATGAATGGATGGATGGATGGATGGATGGATGGATGGACAGATCAATAAAAGTACAGAACATCCATTTTACAAAGAACCATCAACACTAAATGTATGCACTGGTCATGCTCCTGGAAATTAAACTTTTCTGAAAAGCAGCATGTTCATAAATTAGCTGCTGTTATACCTTGGGGGAACAAATGCAGATGAAATTGTAAAACAAACTGCAGTGGCAAAACAGTTCTGGCTGCCTGTGCTGCCCTGCCTGCCCGCCCTCCTGCCCATTACGTCCTGCCTGTGCCACCCTCCTGCCTGCCCTCCTGCCTGTTTACGTCTTTCCTGTGTGCCCTGCTGCCAGTTATTCTGTATTTACATCCGGACTTAACTAATTGAACCATATAAACCATATAAATCAGGACTTTGTTAACCTGACTTCTGCCCTGTGGAGGATGGGCTCCCCCTTTCACTCTGGTTCCTCCAAAGGTTTCTTACTATGACTGAGTTTATCCTTGCCAATGTCGCTTTCTAATTTTTCAGGCTAGATCTTGCTCACTGGGACAATTGGGCAGGGACAAAGTAAAGTGCTTTGAGACAATGTAAGGCTATGAAAATGTACTATACAAAATAAAGTGAATTGACTTGAGTAATGTGGCACAAAGCAACCCTTCTTTGCCACAGGAAATGTCTGGTGCAATTTCTTTTTTAATTGTACATGTCAATTGCATAATACCCTAAACTAATTCATTATTATTTCTATTATTATCATCATCATCAGTATTTCATTAGTATTCCATGGTATTTAGATTTTTCAGGAATCAGTGTGTGTACTGTATACTTTTTAATTTATTTGCACTATGTGTAGTGTCTCTGCAGCTGTATATACTTGCTGCATTATGCACAAGAACTTCCCTCAGGCATCAGTATAGTTAATCAAATGTAATATTTCTTGCTTGTTTATTAAGTTGTTTTAGGTATTTTGTGTGTTCCACTTAATTTAGTGTAATTAGTCCTAGTTGACTCAGGTTTAGTTAGATTTTTCCTTCTGTTGTTCCTCTGCATCATGCTACTGTCATAAAATTTCAATGTCTTACCTAACTTAAGAGTTTTGTGCATTGTGTTTTGGAGAGAAAGAAATCATTACTTTTTTTCTTTAGATTCATCCACTGATTCTACCACCTATGACACATTCCCCCTGAATATTCCCCCTGAATATTTGTTTGTTTATTTATGTATTTGCTTGGGGGATGGAATTAACAAACAGAAATAACTGAATGAATCAGGGTAGTGAAAAACATTTATAAACTTATCATTTTGGTATTGGTACGATCCTGTTCTGGTTAGTTAGCCGAGGGAGTAAATCATCCGGAGTTTCATCTCTCAATCTCCTCCTACACCCACTCAGCATCACAGTATGGACTCCCCAATGCAACTGATCTGCACGTATTTGTACTCTGGGAGGAAATTGAAGCCCCCATAGGAAAAACTCAAAGCCTACAGACATATGCACAAAACCAGGGGACATGCTCAGTTCTGCAGGCCTGGAAGTGTGAGAGAAGGCTATTTATTGAGTTTCCCCTCTGCCCCTGGTAAAGATGAAACATGCATTAAACACACATATACTTACATGAAAGTCTGACTGATACTGGAGCTTCCAGTGCCCGTAAACCAGGTACTGGGGTACTCCATTTCCTTCTTGATAATTAGCGCCATTGAAAAAAAAAACGGTGCCTTTCCTAATATTAACTGACTCTCAGACAAATGTACTGCTTGAAGACCCTGCCACTATTCGCATTTTCCAGCAGGAGTCACAAATCTTCATTGCATTCAGTTTATTCTCAGATGAGCTCATGCATGTTTCTATGTGCATCTTTACACTTAAACAAATACAGCTAACCTCTGTTGTTATATTCCATATATATTTGTCGTGACTGGCCTTTTTTCTCAAATGATGGATTTCTGAAACTAAAACTGACAGTATTCTAAAATATTTATATTGCCACATCATCGACACATGTTCTAATATGACATAGCATTCCCCTGGACCATAGTGCGACTTAGAGACAAGATATAACATGCCCTTCACGGTAAAACACTAGATAGGTGCAACACTTAATGTCAACGTTGTCAATGTCAATGTTGACTTAATGTCAACGTTAAATTCATGGATTCGCAAATTAAGTAACACGGTTACAGTACAAAAACGAGCAGAGCTGTGTATGGCATGACTATCTCGCGGCGGCGACAAAATATGCTTATCCTTCTAATTATTCAGAAGAAAATATATTTGCAAGCACAGCCGTTCACGGCTTCCGTACAAAAAGCTGTCACTACGCTACAGGAAGAATACACGACCAATATAGGATTTACACAAGTCTGCTTCTTTTGTTTTATTTAGTAACAACTTTCACAAAAATTGACAGCAATACTGCTAAAAGTGCAGATCTGTTGCCAAATTAAATAAACAAAGAAATTAATCATAAAAATATTCAAAGTATATACAGCCAGGGGCGCCGCTAGCAATTTTGGGCCCTATGACAAAATATGAGGTTGGGCCCCCCTACCACACCCATTCAGATCTCTGGGGGCCCCTAAAGGGCGTGGGCCCTTAGAATTGTCCCAACTTTCCCCCCCTTAGCGGCGCCCCTGTATACAGCTAACCATTTCCAATCGAAAAGTACATACAAGTCTCCAATATAAGTTATACAATGGAGCGCAGATAAAACTTTTAAATAGTAATTAACCAAACTATATAAAGAATACAAGTTTGAATACAGGTAATTTGTATAAATTTTACTGTGTTCAGACTGAAAAATCAGCACCAGCCTTACACACATTGCAGTTCTGCTTTTTTCTTCTTTTAGCATAATTACCCGTTTCACGTTCACGAGGCAGAAGATCCCTGCAAATGTGAAAATTCACAAGTAACAGGCACCATTAACCTCAAGCCATAACAGTCTGCTAGCCTGAACAATAGCAAACTCTATGTATTACCAATTATTACGCAGGTTGTCACTTTATCAAATCATGACTGTTACTAAGAAGTGGGAGTGAAACGCGTGTCACGAGATCTCGCGATATTACAACATGACGAGATTTCTCGTTGGAGCGAAAAGCCGTTTCACGAATGCGCTGCAAATGAGCTGCTGTAAATATGTCGGCATCTGACTAAATTACTATAGTAGATACCCCAGACACTTTTGAATCTTTTGTGTGTCAGCATTTCGGGTGCCCGGCGGAAAATATAAATGGCGAAAGGGAGACAGACAAAACACGAACCATCTGTAAGGACTGTAGAAAGCTAATGCCGCACACAGCGGCTAATGCTACTACTAACTACTATGCAAAGCCATTTGCAGCACCATCATAGCTCTTTATTTAAATTCACTGCACCGGTGAAGAAAACATTTTTAAAAAAATGTTATGTTTATTATTGGGTGCTTTCCACTTCATGCACCCACATACAGCGCTAGCTTAAAGCAATGCATTCTGGTCCTGACGCAATGCATCATGGTTATATTTTTTATCGCCCGTTGCATTACGTCACCATGTCACATGGTACCAAAACTCCGCGAGAGCAAGACACATCAGGCAGCACCTCTTAGCAGGCTGCACAGGCTGGATCCGCCTCCATTACGACACAACTTTGCCCTTATTGGCTTAAGATTTTAGTTACATACATGACGTTTGTATATCTGCTATTTCTCCCGAGAAGCAGGTAAAGCGGTAACTGCTTTTCAATTAATTTACTTGGTAAAATTAAATTTAAATAAATGATATGAATATTGTAATAGTACTCGTGAGCTTTGTTTGTTGTTAGTTACTATAATGTTGCGCTGCTTTATTTGTTTAATCGTCTTGTCTGTGAAGACATTCAAGTTAATCAAATAAGAACTGCACTGTACACTGTACATGACCATAAAAACTTTGAATCCTTGAAATAAATGTTTTTGATCTTTTCCTTGGCAGTTATCTTTTTACACAGGGCCTCTATGTACACAATAGTTATTTTTTTCACGACTAACAGTATGGATCAGGAGTTGGTTATTGTAAAAGAAGTAATGTGCATGCAGGTGATATTTGTATAGATTTATATTTACCCCTAGGTGATAAGTTTGACAGTCATTTCTTTTACCGTTTGGCCTCTCGGTTGAACATAATAGTGGCGCGAGCAGCTCCACTTGGTTTTTTAAAAATACTCAGCCATGAACTTTTGGTGAACTCAGGTGAATCCCTTCCTTCAGTAGTAAACCTTGGTAGTTTCAGCCGTTTACACATTGTCTCACTAAAAGGTTGATAATATATTTGTCCTTTTACATAGTGATAAAATATACGCGATAAAAATGTGAATATTCATAGATTCAGGACTAACAAAGTAGCTAACAGAAACTCAGACTAACAAAAGGTGCAAATACATACTCAGTTGGTTCCATTGTGTTGATTACATTATAATGTTTACATTGTAATGATTATATCATGGATATTTGGCATACTTTTTATAAAATCGTAATTCTTATATTCTGCGTTATATAGTGCTAAATAATATTCCATAGATGGATGGACTTTATTAATCCCCGTGGGGAAATTGTGTTTTTTATGTCTCCCTCAACTTACTCTTTGTGGAGTAAGTTGTCCGCGAAGTGCAGCTACCTGTTGGGGCGCCCAGGGAGCTGGGGGTTAAGGGCCTTGCTCAAGGACCCACAGACGTGCTGAGGCTGGGTTAGTTTCAACTGGTGACCTCATTACAGGCACAAGGACTGACCCCTGCCCCCCAACTGTGTATGAGTAGCATTTATGCTGTTTCTTGAGTGTGAGCTAGTACATAAACCAGCTAGTGCTCACCATTGCAAAAATACTCTAGCTTTCTGTCATACACATTTTTTTATTTTCTTACATTGTCCGTTTTTGTTCATAGTCTGTAATATTCTGAATAACGACAATGTAGAGGAAAAACAGATTAAATTCTCCTTGTTTGTAATTTCCCCATGTAATCCACTGCCTTGTGGTAAGAGGTGCAAAAGTCAGACGCGTTGAATGATGAGGATACGATATTGAGTTTAGTTCTTGAGAGGATTTATTCATATGATATTTTAACACACAGTACTTTGAACTGGTTTGTTTGGCGCAAAAGGGCCGATATGCAGACACCATCACACATGGCAAATACGGTCAATGACTGTTTCACTTTGCACCTTCAGCCCTGAGCCGCGTAATCTCAGCACCTTTAATAACAACCATTGCTGCCTCCTACAGGTGGGAATACACTTAGACAATAGTAAATATCACTAAGGCAGGCAAGTACCTCTCGTTTCAAGTGTTGCAATACTATATAACATTATATTATAAACAATAAATACGAATAAATAAAAACATTAAACAAATAAACATAATCAATAATATTCATGAATAATTATGCTTAATATACAAATAAAAGAATAGCTCCTGCAGATGATTTCAGATAACTACTGGAACAATGAGTTCTGGAGGGGAGCAAGCTCTGTTACATGCTATAGAAATGTTGATCTGATTCCTTTCATTATCAGATTGTTACCACTGTTAAAAACCACAGATATTGTATTCTGATTGTATGCATTTCCTTATTAGGGCATGTCAGTTACTTCTGTTAAAAAATCCGTTTATTCTGACGTCGTAAATTTCCTGATCAGAGTTTACCCTCTTTAAAGTGATGGAGGTCCACTTGTGCGAAAGATACATCGATATGCATATGAGATTTCGTTTGTGCCAAAAATATGTAAATAGCACACAGTCCATGTCGACTGAGCATGTGACAAAGAATTTTTCTGTGACAATTCTATTTTGTCAATGAGTTTGTCTGTGGAGCCCCTGAAGGGACCTAATGGTGTCCGCTAATTAGATACCCAGAAATAAACTGTGTGGCTCCTGCCCAAGCATTGCTGCCCAAACAGCAGCTTCCTCCTTATGCCACCGAGGGAGGAGTAGCCAGTGGTTCCCCTGCCCCTTCCCCTCTCCCCCCTGCAGACGAGGATCATAACCATTCAGCACCCGACTCTACCTCCTTCTCGGTGAAGAAGTGCCGTGGCGAAACACTCAGGCAGCAGGACGAGGTAGCAGAAATTCTTGCCCCTATGTTGGTATGTCCAAATCCTCAAGGGGGAGATAAGGTTTGCTCATCTGACACTGTAGATGAAGGAGTTGAACATAAGAACATAAGAACTATACAAACGAGACGAGGCCATTCGGCCCATCAAGCTCGCTTGGGGAGAACTAAACTAATAGCTCAGAGTCGTTAAAATCTTATCTAGCTCTGATTTAAAGGAACCCAAGGATTCAGCTTGCACTACATTATCAGGAAGACTATTCCATACTCTACACGCTGCGTAAAGAAGTGCTTCCTTAAATCCAGCTTGAAATGTTCTCCCGCTAATTTCCACCTATGGCCACGAGTTCGTGTATTTAAACTAATGCTGAAGTAACTATTTGGTTGAACAGCATCCAAACCTGTTAGAATCTTATATACCTGGATCATGTCCCCCCTCAATCTCCTTTGCTTGAGACTGAACAGATTTAGCTCAAGTAACCGTTCCTCGTATGACATTCCTCTAAGACCAGGAATCATTTTTGTGGCCCTACGCTGCACCTTTTCTAAGGCCACAATGTCCTTTTTAAGATATGGTGACCAAACCTGCACACAATATTCTAGGTGAGGTCTCACCAAGGAATTGTATAATCTTAGCATTACCTCCCTTGACTTAAACTCCACACACCTGGAGATATACCCCAACATCCTATTGGCCTTTTTTATTGCTTCCCCACACTGGCGAGAATGGGACATGGAAGCATCAACATACACACCAAGGTCTTTCTCATGATCAGCTACCTTTATTTCAGTGACACCCATGAAATACCTGTACTTTATATTTCTGCTCCCTAGATGGAGTACCTTATATTTATCGACGTTAAATTTCATCTGCCAGGTATCGGCCCAGTCACTAATTAAATCAAGATCCCGCTGTAGCTGCTGAGCCACTAATTCAGTATCTGCTACACCACCCACCTTGGTGTCATCTGCAAATTTCACCAGTTTACTGTATATATTGGTATCCATATCATTTATGTAAATTAGGAACAATAGTGGTCCTAAAATCGAACCCTGCGGTACCCCACTATGAACGCAAGCCCACTGTGAGTTGAAGGACATTGCCAGTGACCTGCTGGACCCCAGGCAGAACAGGCCTCACCATGCGACAGCCCTTCAGAGACTGGTCCTCCTGCGCATGGACTGGGGCATGATGCATCAGTTTAAACAGGAGCCTGGTAAATCCTGCGAGTGCTACACCAAGCGACTGATGGCAGCATTCTCCAACTACAGTGGGATGGACTCCACAACGGACCGAGAGTGTATGTGATGTAAAATACACTAAGATAGGTAAAAACTCTTTTGTGGACTAAGTAAAACAAACATTTTATGTTCTAGTTTTCTTAAAACTACTGAAACAAATAATTGGCTACACTGCAGTTCCGCTGTTTTGTTTGGCACCCCTGCATGTCGTGCATTGTGTGGAAAAAACCTGAAGGCTGAGGAATGTTACGTAACACAGCTAGAATGTAAAAACTCTCTCTGGTGTAATTCACTGCATAAAACCAATGGTGTTAAGTGTGATGTCTTCTTCATAACACTCCCTGATGTTTGTGTCCGTGACCATGAGATAGGGTGGGCTGCTTTTCTTCCTTCCTTTGACTAGTATTCCTCCTAAATTGTTCATCTGTATTTGCTGCATTGGTACTTGATGTGCGTGTGCCTTGTGTCACGATCGCCATTTAACGGGAGAGGCGGACGGGCAGGAAACAGGCAAGGCAGGCAGGATACGGGGATTTATTAGGAACACGGGGTGCAGGAAACATCTCACGCAGACGGACTTCAATGACGGACACTGAACTCTAGTAAGACATGAACTCAAATAGACAGGACTGATTGAAAATAATCGGACACAGCTGGGTACGATCAGGGAAGCACACGTGGATAATCAGGGGGCGTGGCACACACGGTGGTCAGACTGTCCGGGACCTCCTCGGGGACTAGGGCAGGAAAGTCTGGAGCTGGGTCAGGGACAGGAGTGGGGCCAGGAACAAGAGCCCCAGGGGGCACAGTCATTTGAGGCGGAGGGAGCGCCTCGGGCGTGGGCTCTGGGGCCGCAGGGGGCAGCGGAGGCGGCTGCTCAGGAGCTACGGGCAAAGCAGGCGGCGGCTGCTCGGGCTCTGGGGCCGCAGGGGGCAGCGGAGGCGGCTGCTCGGGCTGCGCAGGAGCTATGGGCGACGAAGGCAACTGCTCAGACGCTGTAGCAGGAACCCAGGACTTTATGCTCAGCCCACTGCTGTTAACTCCGATGACTCACAACTGAGCAGCAATGCACATTTCGAATTCCATCATCAACATCAGGCAGATGACAAGACTGTTGTGGGTCTCATCAATAAAAACGGTGACTCAGCATACAAAGAGGAAGTGTGATGACTATCGGACTGCTGCAGAGCCAACAACCTGTCTCTGAATGTTGACCAAAGAGATGGTTGTTGACGTTAGAAGAACACAAAACACAGAGTGACCACTCTCTGCTGCACATCGATGGCTCATCTGTGGAGATCGTAGAGAGTACCAGATTCCTTGTTGTCCATCTGGCGGAGAATCTCACCAGGTCCTTCAACATCAGCTCCATAGTAAGGAAAGCACAGCAGCACCTCTACTCTCCACGGAAGCTCAGAAAAGCCCATCTCCCATTCTCACACTCTATTGGGGAACTGTTGAAAGCACCCTGAGCAGCTGCATCACGGTCTGCTTTGAGAACTGTGTCGCCTCAGATCACAAGTCCCTACAACAGATAGTGATGACAGGTGAGAAAATCATTGGGAGTATCGTGTTAGAGAAATATGTACTTTTTTTATCATCATTTTGCTAGACGCTTAGAAACAACACCCTGCCGCAGCTTGATCTTAATTGAGCAATAACACGTCTCAAGAACTGTCGCTTGAATATTTCCACCCCATATATGGTGACAAACAATGTTCAATGTCAGTTGCATATCCTGTTTGTGTACCTCAATAAAAGACACTGCGAGGGGAGTTACTCTTTCGAAGTTGGCTGAGTTCGACTGAGAGGCTGACACCTCGAGGTCAGGACCGGGCTTCCCTTTGTAAGGAAAAGTGGTAAAAATGTCCCAAGGTTCTTGGTTGATCATTTGAATGCAGACAATGTTAGGAATTTATGATCATGGGGGAAGCCAGGGAGAGAATGGGGGTTCCAGTTGGCACCACTATGGTGATAAGGATAAGATAAGGTGATAAGAATTGAATTACAATGATCATAAAAGTCTCCACCCTGTCCTGTCCCGTCCCTGTCTCAGGATCCTCACACTCCAGGGGGTCACTCTTTATATGTAAATTCACTCACAACACCTACACACAACACCTTGGTGGGGAGGGCCTTTTTGGGTATAAAGGGGGGTAAAGAACTGTCTTCAATTTGTATCTGAGCTGCCTTTCAGTACCCGGTGTGTCTCTACACTGTATTACATTGTATTATTTTTGCTGTTCAATAAACCATCATTTTGCTGAAACTGCGGAGACTCTGCAAGTGGATTCCCTACACCTTGCAGCAAGTAAAACGTCATCACAGCTGTCTGTGTTGTTCTGTGTTCAGAGACTGGTTTGTTTCCAGCGCATCTTCAGAAGAAGATAACCCTAACATATCTCTCCCCTCCATCACAGATATTCACACCACACACTGCATCCGCAAAGCCACCACCATTGTGGATGACCCCACCCACCCCTCACATTATCGTTTCACCCTCCTGCCTTCTGGAAATAGGTCCCGGAGCATTCGGGCCTTTACAGCCAGACTCAAACAGCTTTATCCCCCATGCCGTCAGACTACTGAACTCTCAGGGACTAATCTGATACCACACACACATACACTCATTAACACACTTTATTATTTAACTACTATTTTTTATCTTATTGTCGCCATGTTTACAGTTACTTTTATTTATTTTTATTGCTACCTCATTGGACAACCAAACTGCGCCTTCTCAGTACTGGGTTTACTGTGCTGTTTGTGCTCGTTGGTGTCAGTTGTCCTCTCTTTTTGCACTATCCTGCAATGTTTGCACAGTTTTTGCTCATTATGCACCATACAGTATGTTGCTAGGTTGGTATGTGTTAGTCTTCTGTTAATTTAAGTAGCACCTTGGTCCGAGGGAAACAGTTTCTTTTGTAACTGTACTATACTCAACTGTGTAAAGTTAAAAATAACATTAAAGACCTACTTGACTTTTACTGAACAGGTGCTAAAGTGAAATTACTTGCTTCTGGGAAAGAACTCCAGCTGAAATTCTGTACAACAATTATGGGAGACATATGGGAAGGACGCGGTGTCAGACCTGCCCCAGTGGGACGAATGTGGTTTTCCTAGTAACAGCAGCTTCAGTCCCAATCAGATAAGCCAGATGCGTCTGAAATTAGAGGAACGGGATCAGACTGGTTGCTCAGGGACTAATGTGGTAGAACTAAAACAGAGACAAATTGGACGGTGTTTCAATTGTGGGAAAATGAGACAAAGCAGGCAGAGGAGATGCGGGTGGCAAAGAAGCATGAGATAAGGAATGCAGAGAATGTGGATGAGGGTGAGACTCCTGTGAAAACTGTGTATTGAAAATTAGGGCCATAGTATTGTCATCCATCCTGTCAGGGTATGGAAATACACTGAGGGTAAATGGCCTAATGCAGGAAGTGTCTTAATCCTATAACATCCAGCTGATTCAGGCTGTGGGGGACAGTGTAGTACTGCACTCTTCTGGCTGGGACCTTGAATAAATGAATGAATGTTACATTTATACAGCCCTTTTCTAAGATACACAAAGAGCTTTACAGAAGCACTGGGGAGCCACTTCAACCCAAACGTGAGGCAGCAGGAGAGGGGGCCCAGGCAGAGAGAACAGCCAACAAGACGGGTGCTTCCACAGACAGGACGGGGGCCCCGGCAGACCAACGCTGACGACTCCTGGGACCAAGTCAACAGAGCAGCTGTCGTCATTGTGACTCACCCTCATACATCCATCCATTGTCTAAACCGCTTATGCTACTGGGTCGCGGGGGGTCCAGAGCCTATCCTGGCAGGATCTGTGCACGAGGCAGGGAACAACCCAGGACGGGGGGGCAGCTCATTGCAAGGCACATTCACACACCATTCACACACACATGCACTCCTACGGCCAATTTAGCAAGAGAGAACATGCAAACTCCCCACACATGTGACCCAGGCGGAGACTCGAACCTGAGTCCCAGTGGTGGGAGGTAACAGTGCTAATCACTGCACCACCAAGCAGCCCCACCCTCATACATGATTTCTGATTCTTGATTTTAATCCCCTTTTCTGTTTTTGGCAACATATAAAGTGCTGTGAATGTCACTGTCAGATTGTCATATCATCCTCCAGTTGTCCCTTGTCACCCTGGATGCACATTGAGTGTTTGCTAAATATTTTATCTTGTAGTGTTCCTGATTTTTTCCTGTGTTTTAATTTGCAATTCTCAAATTTCATGACTGGCATCCGTGGGGACGATTAATTAAACCTGTTAACTCTGCACTTCAATTTCAAACTGTTGGTAACATGTGTACATATTTTTGTCTGATCTTTTCACCACCAGGTGGCGATATAGCAACTCCAGAGTTATTGATGGCTAGAACAAAAAAAACACAGTAACACAGAGGTGTAGCTAAAAATTCTGGGCCCCTGACAGAATGTCACCTTGCGCCCTCTGTCGAATTTTACATTCTGTGAAAGAGATTTGTTGAGCCATCTTCCAATGTAATCCAATCCAGCTCTTTATTTGAAAAGCACTTTAAACAACCTTATGGACCAAAGTGCTGCACAAAGGAATAAATAAAAACATTCACACACTTAAAAACGAAGTAAAAGAAATTTAATAAAAACCAAAACATTCAATGTGAGTAAAAGGCCATTAATAAAAATTTAAAAAAATCAATTAATTAATAAAGAAAAGGCTAAGATTAAAATAAGATTTACTATTAAAATTAACATCTCACAATGTGTCAAAGGTGAAGGAGAAGAGATTAGAAGAGATTTAAAAACGGACAGAGGGGATTCCTCTCTAATGTGAAAAGGCAAGTCATTCCACATTTTAGGAGCTGCGACTGCAAAGGCTCGATCCCCTCTAAGCTCACGCTGAGTCTTAGGAACCGTCAGGAACAGCTGATCAGCTGACCTGAGAGAGCGGGTGGGGGTGTAAGGGTGAAGCAGCTCACAGAGGTCAGATGGAGCAAGACCACTGAGGGCTTTAAAAGCAAATAACAGAATTTTAAAATGAATCCTAAAATGTACGGGCAGCCAGTGGAGTGAGGCTAAAATGGGGGAGACATGCTCATATTTCCATGTGCGGCAGCATTTTGAACCTTCTGGAGGTGAACAATAGTGGAGCCTCTAACCCCAACATAGAGGGCGTTACAGTGGTCCAAACTAGTAGTGACAAAAGAGTGGATTACTGTCTCAAAGTGCTGCCTAGAAAGAATTGGCTTTATTTTGGCCAACTGCCTCAATTGTAAAAAGCTTGACTTGACAACTAACCTTATCTGAGTGTCAAACTTAAGGTTGGTGTCGACTTTAACCCCTAGGTGTGTGATGACTGGTTTACAATATTGTTCCAAGGAACCTAAAATTACAGTGGAGGTCAGAGGAGTGGAGTTACCAAAAACCAACACTTCTGTCCATTACCTCCCCACTTCCTTGTTAGTTACAATATTTGTTCTGCATTACTGTACTGCTTTGGAGCCTTTTGATATTAAGGTGAATAACACAGGTGAAAAATTAAGGTGAAAAAAGAGACAGATGCATTGACAGCAGTCGTGGCCACACTTTGGACTGGGAGTGTAAGAGCAAAGGAAACTGAATCCACTATGTTCTGTCCTGTAAATTTTTATTAAACACCACATGACACACATACGAGTCCTGTTTTAACTTTCAGGGCTGATGGTCTGCAGCCTGGCTTGTGTTCTACAGTGCAGCGCAGGTGCAGTCACTGTGCTGAGCCCGGCGTTATATTAATGACGCAGCCTTTCACACTGACCAGTGAGAAATAACCTTGAAAATGACTGTGCTCTTTGTGGTTCTCCTTTTTTCTTACCACCAAGCAAGAGACTAAACATATTTTCTACTTATCAGTTATCAGAAATCAGAAATGTCATGCAGTAATCAGAGGTTAGACAGCAAGAATGACTTTTGTATTTTTATCTTTTGTCAATCTTTTATCCAGCGACTACTAATTCTCATCGGGGTCTGGAGAGGGTGGGACCTGTCCCAGGAAGCACAGAGCACAGGCCTGCATGGGATGCCATTCCACACAAGCAAAAACAATTAAGATGGTCAGATTTGCCTCACTGTGTGATTTTGACTGAAAGATGAACTAAGCACAGTCTTGTGTGTATAAAAATGCGTAGATTCATTTAACTTTAACAATGAGATTCAGCAACATGACCTTATAGTGTTAATGATCGGTATCTTACTGGTATTAACTGAATTATGCAAAATTCTACATTATTCTATATTATTGCACCCAAATTGTTCATACTGACTAAATGTAATTACTGACATCCTGGACATACTGCTTTTTAGGTTTGAATTTAAAATGTTAGTAGACAAATTCATGCTGTCAATAACATCTCACTTGCTCACCCACTTTTAGATAAAAATACCCTTTGTGGTTTTTCTAGTGAAGCAGTGGGCCTGAGCTGAGGACCTGATGGTTGTGTGGTTTTCGCTCACTGAGAAGAGAGACACAAACACCCTGCTCTCAGTCGGTCAGTCTTCCTGTAAAATGCAGAGGTGAGACTGCTAGTGGAAAATTACTGACTGCAGCGTCAACAACACATATAAACAGCAGCACAAACAAAATGTTCCACAAATGCAGGACATCTGTATGCTTACAGCACACATCAGACACGCTGACCCTCAGCACTGAGCTCCTCCAGGCTCTGTGCTCTCCCTCTTCTCTTCAATTTCTACACAAATCACTGCTGCTCCAGTGAAGATCCTGAATTTTGCAGGTGATACTACTGTGTTTGCCATCATAACTGAAGGTGATGAGTCTGCCTACAGACTGGAAGTCGTACAGCTGACCATCCAGTTCTGAACTCACATTATCCCAAATGTCCACATGCTTAGACTCCTCTCATCATCAGGGAGGAGCGTCCCTTGGCACTGTAGAGTAGATGGATGAGAGCAGGCTGATAACAAGGCTGTCATCAATTTTATGTGACACCTCTCACCCCCCCAGCAGACTATGGAGGCCCGTAAGGGCAGCTCCTTCAGTAAGAGACTCAGACACCCGGCGTGTGACAGAACGGTACCGCAGGTCATTGGGCCCCACAGCAGTCAGGCTTTATAATCTGCACTCTGCTCATTGAACTTTTCCCCTGTTCACTGTCTTCTGATACAGTTTCTATCTGCTGCTGATCTGCAATATTGTTCCTCCTTATTCACTGATGTGCAGTGTTGCATTGAGCCAGTGCATTATGCCCTGTGTGGCAGCTTCCTTTGGGAGGCTAATATCTGGCACATGAGCAATAATGTTACATGCAATAGGATTGTGTATAAGTTAAGGATTGTGTATAAGTTAATTTTAATATTCCTATAATATTCCTCTGTATGTAATATATTCTTATTTTTTGTTTCTATTATTACCCTATATTTATATATACATCCATTTATTTTACATTCATAATGATGTTGTTTGTTGTTTTGTGCCCCACTGCTCTTGTAACAAGCCTCAGTCTTGACTCTCCCTTTTAAGGTCTTGGCCTTAAATCACACTCGATATAGGTGGTGTCGTCCCCATCACCCTGACCAGGATACATGCTGTAAGATTAATGGATGGTGTTTATCTGTGTGATGAAAAAGAATGTGAATAAAACAAAAATGTACCATTATAAATGGGAGCCCTAGGATGTGTGGTGGTTAGAGATGTGGACTGATGAGAATTTTGCTTTTCTAAAGTTCTGTTGTGAAAACTGTACATTCCGTTCCATGTACAGTAGTGATATGTAGCAATCATGTGCTCCAGTCAAATGTCCAGCTGCATGAATAATAATGGTGGCTTGTTTGGATAAAATAACTTAGGCTGAATACTTGAAAGCGTGACCTGGGTGAGGTAGAGAGGAAACAGGGTCTTACAAGAAGCAGATATTGTTCTGTCTGTGTGGTTTTTACTCTTTGCAAAGTGAGTCCAGCACAGTGCAGTCAGTGGGTCAGTCTTCCTGAGCTGCATCTAACCAGTGGAAACATCTGCAGCACTGCAGAGAAGCACTCAGCAGACAAACAAACCCAAACAGCTTACAGCTGTATGTCACTTTTGGACAGAGGTGGACAAAGTACACAACTTCACTACTTGAGTTAAGTATAGATACTCCTCGTCAAATAATACTCAAAGTTTTTCAGTTAATTTTTTACTTCAGTTAAAGTACTGGAGTATTTGCATCTAAAAATACTTAAGTATTCAAAAGTACATTATGTTTTAAATGCAAGACATTTTTCAGAACCTAATGACTCCTGAACACCCCACTGAATACACTGACTGGCTTGTACATCTTGTAGAATAAAAAGCTTGTGGAATATGATACAATGACTATAGAAACACAACTGACATAACAAAAGTACAGCCATTGTCATTTTCATCTTATTTAACACCCCCCACCCCACTCACACAAAAGAGCATGGTAGTGTTCTTACAGAGCCGTAGCAGTGTGTGTGTGTGCATGTGTGCATGTGTGTTTGTGTGTGTGTGTGTCTATGTGTGTGTGTGTTTGTGTGTCTGTGTATGTTTGTGTGTGTGTCTATGTGTGTGTATGTTTGTGAGCCAAGTAACAAGACAGGGAGCAAGAAACAAAACTCCTCTTTCTTAATTATCCACATCGTTATTAACGACACAGGTATATATACAGGTACATATACAGGTACATGTATATACTCAAAAATACATCCAGAACACACAATTAAATGAAAAACGTAATTTAAGAACACTTGAAATTTTCATTCAGTTTCTTTCATCTGTTTAATATAATCGATCAGTCCCTGTGCGTTTGCCCCAAACCATTCAGCATGGTACACAAGGGAGACAAGTAAGCATGTGTGACATCAAAGAACTGATTGCAGCAACTCAGCCTTTCCACAACATTAAAGCCGCTTATTCCCCCCCATGCCATGAAGAAATAATCTCTGTGGCTCCCCTCTCCCCCTCCCTCAGCCCCCAGTCTGGCTTGAACATTTGCACTTCCAGTAAAAATGCGCCCCAAACACACTGACACCAAACTCAGCACCGGTACTCCGTAAAATCCCGTGATTCAGTCTCAGAAGCACTGGCTCCCCTGCCCTCCTCTGAACATTATTAAAGCTACACCCTGAACACTCTGTGTGACTGACATGAATGAGAAGCATCTTTATTCATAATCTCTGTAGCGGAGGTCAGAATACAGAGTGTCATTATTCCCGTCTTTCTTCTGTCTCCTGGGTTTTGGCTTCTTAAGGTTCAGGGCAGCGTAATTCAGTGTGTCCTCGTCATGGCACTGTGGAGACAAAGATGGCAGAATTGGATGGATCAAATCGGTTTGCTATTACCTATTTTCACAAATAGCACTTAAAATGCTGATCCCAGGATGGAAATCAGTCTGAGGTTCATTTGTTTTACTGACGATTTGTAATTTGAAATATTTATTACATACTTGCTTGCGTGACCATTCCACTTTTGATATATCACTGTTCTTTTCATCTGTTTAAAATATATAACACATCAATATATTATTTAATTTCGCACGGTATCATACCGTGGTCAGATAACATTCCGAATTTTCAAGCAATCAACATCCTTTTTGTCTCAAAAATGAAAGTAAAAATGACTTCTGTCAATTTAAGTGTGCATGTTTGGATACGTGTCATTTGTTCTCATATATCATATATAATAAAATTGCTATAAAGGAGATCTTGGTAATAAAAGTTATTGATATGCAACTTATTGCAACATGTATATTTCAATAGATTTTGCAAAATATGAAAGATATAATACAAAAATGTAAATCTTACAGTACAAAAAGGTTTATATAAATAAGGTGAGATTTAATAATGGATTTTAAAACTGTATTACCTGCAAGAGTGGTTTTAATATGAAAATGTTATCTATCATAAAACAATTTTATATTTCTATAATTTGTTAAAATCTACATTTTGTCCTTCTGAGTGCATAAAGCCGGGCAGCGTACCTGCACAGTGTGTACAGGTCAGTTTACATCTTATACAAATGAGAGCAACGTTCAGAATAATGCTGCAAGATAAAACTATCAGCAAGCCAGAGTGAAGAGGATCCAGCAGCTTCTGAAAGCCTGTAACAAAGAGATAGATTTCAGCATAATGATATAGAGACACATTTCCCATTTGCTTACATTACATTAGTTAAAGATCAAATCGATAACACATTACAGCAGTTGTTTTGTAAATAGTCCATTTTTAACATGAACTTCTAGTATTTTGCATTTTAACAATTTATATTAATATTTGAAATAATTATTAAATTAGGCTCCGGACCCCCCGCGACCCAATAGGATAAGCGGTTTGGAAAATGGATGGATGGATGGATATTAATATTTGAAATAATTATTAAATTAGGCTCCGGACCCCCCGCGACCCAATAGGATAAGCGGTTTGGAAAATGGATGGATGGATGGATAATTATTAAATTAACATCTGTGTAATTTAATTTAAGCACTTAAATTAGAAAATTCATTACATTAAAAAAAGAAATAAATGTCTTAATAGCAGAATAAGCTAAATAAAACTTTGAAGCAGATATACTCTCCACACTGGGTGCTACCATCTATATCCAGCTGTGTGCCGTTCCCAAACAGCATCTCCCCACACTGGGTGTTACCATCTATATCCAGCTATGTGCCGTTCCCAAACAGCATCTCCCCACACATGGCCACAGCGCAGTAGTAAGTCCCAGCATCGGAGAGGCTGAGGTTCCCCTTGGGGAGGCTGTAGACGCAGCTCCGTGTAGGAGATCCAGCCTCAGGGCTCTTCTCACACTCATCACTGCTGTTTCCATGGCTGTAAATGACTCCAGGAAGGGATTCTCCTGATCCATGTCTGAACCAGTAAACACTGTGTTCTCCTGCACAGCTCCCAGTCTCTATCGTACACTGCAGGCTCACAGAGTCTCCTGGCTGCAATGTGTCAGACACAGGCTGCTGTACCACAGTCCTGCTGTTGGAGTCTTTACCTGAAAAGCAAAATAGTCATGATGACAGCCCTTTGAGAATAACAATGGAAAATACAGATCCTCAAAAATTGTTCTTACAGATTTTTGGGAACTGAATCGATGTTCTTCTAGCCATCCAAGAAATCAGTAACTTCTTGGAGAACAGCTGACATTCTTCTCTCTTTTTATTGTATTACTGCTTATTAGTATATATCAGGTAACACTATACATTAACTGCACCTACATAATACCTAAATAAAAATTATATGATAATAACAAACATTATAATCATATAATGTCTTGTATTAATGTATGAAGGTAGATGAATATAATTAATTTCAATTCAAAGAAATGAAGTGTGTAAAGTGTACTTTATATTTTCATGATTTTCGTGACTTTACATTTGGTTTATGTTGCCCCTTTTCCACAGGAAGGTATTTATTGTTTTTGCATATTTAGCTCTTGATGTGTTTTGGTATTTTTGAGCATTTTGCTGTAGTACCTGCATAATTTAATTCAAGAGCCGAAGAGCTGTTTGCCCATTACTAGTTTGTCTATCTTTTAACATTAAAGAAAAAGTATACATAGTAAAAGGAATTACTTGGTTTCGTAGTTCCTCCTATTTATTTTCTTATGCACACAAAAGTAAGTTTTTCCGTTCAACCATAGCACTACAGCGAAAAGCAAAACGTCATGGCAAATACAATTATGCTTTATTCCAATACACATTGCTAATTTTTCATTATTATTACATTTATTCAGCATAATATCTTCAAAGGTTTCATGATTTAATTTGCAATCTTCTGGCCTGAAATCTTTTCCTGCTACACTGAAGACTCTCTCAGCGTGTGCAGAGAAAGCTGCAGCCAAAGGGTTGGCATCCTCTGATAAACATGGTTGGTTCAGGTATCGGTGACATTATGTGAACCTTTCATGGCAGGAATAGGGACTAGTTTGACTTTTGATGCAGGAAAAGTGTTTGGGACGTTTCTTAGGTTAGAAACTGCCGTCACTGCAGCCAACACTGACTTTTAAGGAGAGACACTCAGCTCTTCCTATGAGCAGATCCACCATGGTGCACAAAATGACAGTATAATTATTATTTTAGGTGACACTTCAAATTTTGCATTATTTCATTCTTTACAAAACGACATTTTTATAACAATGATGTATAACAATGTTAATGTGTTTATGTATAATTCATATTTAAATTAAAGTTCATATTTTAGTTAAAAGCTACACCTACAGTACGTATATGAACTTGAATTTGAATCCAAACCCTTTTTCGTTCTTCTTCTTTAAATTCAAATATAAATTTCAATGCCACAACCTGTTTTCAACCACAATTCAAATGTAATTCAGATTAACAAAATGAACTGAAATTCAAGTTCATATATGTATTCAAAATCCTGAATTTTAGGATACGTATTTGAGAATTTCATTCTCAAATCAGTTCTGAATGGTGCACATCCCTAGTTCATATGTTAAATCATGCATTTTTTTTTTCAGAGTGAATACACACTGACTGCTCAGATAAATAACGTCAAAAATAATTTTCTTTTGTTGCTTAAGATTTTTGCACAGTCCTATACTGTATATAACAACTCAAACATTTTTTTATGTTATTTGTTTTAAAGAGGCTGCAATGTGTAACATTAACATCTGTATAAAGAGAAGGTTAGGCTTTTGGCTGACAGCAAGCAAAATGCAACAAATTGTATAATAATAATAATAATAATAATAATGAATGATTTTTGTTTGATGTTTAGAAAAACATTTATGGAACAAAGCAGACAATAAGGTATCTTTGCTAATTTTATATTGACAAACAACTAAACTGTCAAAATTATTTTGCAGGGAATAATCTTACTGACATTATAATAAAGCAAATATGAAAATAGTTGGAATCTCATTTACCTGTGATTATGACAAAGGTTCCATTCCCGAAGGTGACCTCATGAAGAAACACAGCAGCACAATAATACACTGCAGAATCTGACGGCTCCACGTTACAAATAGTGAGGTTAAAACTCCCCTCTGCATTCAGTAAGGAGTAACGTTTTATGCTTTTATATTCCTTGTAAAATTCACCAGGTACGTAGAGAAGTGCTTTCGCCATGGGCTGGGGCTTCCGACCAACAGCTTGCTTAAACAAAGTAACAAAAGTTGTTTCTCCTTGACAGAAGCATGTCAGGGTCACACTGTCTCCAAGCTGAACCCTCATCAGGTGACTGGGCTGAACAACATCTGTAGTCAGTGCAGTGTCTGCAAAAACAGAAAAACAAAAAAAATCATAATCAAATAAGACATATAATAGTAATCTAAATAACTATTAACTATGATGCAGATTAAATGGCCAAATTCCACTGATCACATCATACAGATAAATGAAAATATTAAAATCCCAAAATAATTTATATTATAGGGCCTTACTAATGAAAATGAGAAGACCAAAGAGTCTGAACATTTTTGTGCTTCCACTGTTTAGAATAAACTGCTCTGCTGCTAAGTGAGAGATCATGGTCGTGGTCGGGATGAAAGGGCAGGAAACAGAGAGGAAACAGAGAGACACACATCAGGCTGATCTGATTGGCTGTTCACATGGGAACTTAAGTAACAGTGAAAAAGCATTTTAATGTGCACTTACATGACGTTTATTAATTTACTCCTTAACATCCAGTTAAAATGAGAACAATTAGATAAACAGGAGCAGATACTGAGCATATAAAGTTCTTTGTACAGAGTGCTGAGATACTGTGGGAGAGCATTTGCTAATCATCTCTCTCAGACAAGCTCAGCACAGTATGAGTCTGTTATCTATCTGATATTAGACAGTCTCTCATACAGTAATAATAATTGATACTTTATTGGTCCCTGTGGAGAAATTGTCTTAACTTCTCTCTCAACTTGCTCTCTTTTTTTTAGAGTAAACAGAGTAAGTTGTCTGCGAAGGGCAGCCACCCATAGTGATGCCCAGTGAGCTGGGGGTTAAGGGCCTCGCTCAAGGACGCAGAGATGTGCTGTGGCTGTGTTTGAACCAGCGACCATCTTATTACAAGCACACAGGCATTAGATCTTCTAATCACACTTAAAAGGCAGATTAAATGTTCTTTCCACCATGCAAACAGAATGTAAATTGTAGCTTTACTGCTTAGATTTACATTCACACATTTGCATTTAAAACAAGCATTTTAAGTGATGTACATGAGAGTAAATGGTGAATCAGTTTATTTGCCACTCTACACATTACATTGGCGCCCATTATAAGTAACTGTACAGTGACATTGCAGTTCCTCAGTTGCTTTGATGCATTTCTGGAATCACCCTTAACATCTGCAAAACTGTAAGTGCATTTCCCAAAACAATTCGTGCAAACAGCACCACACAGATGGACTGTCTACAAAAAAAGTCATAGAGGCCACCAGCAGCCCGAATACCACACCGTAAGGCCGTATGTTAGGATGCTCTCTATGGCAGAGCGGTAGGAGGCCACCAGCAGCCCGCATACCAGACCGTAAGGCAGCATGTTAGGATGCTCTCTATGGCAGAGCAGTTGAAGGTCCCGATCAAGAAATCCGACAAGTTTCCCCAATAAGCCAGTAACCCCGCTTCATAGAACAGGCCACAGGACTGGTTTTGGTGAGATAGTCCGAGTAGTAGGTAGAAATCAGGATGGAGACTGAGTGTGGGTCTAACAGGTGAGCAGATGTAGGACAGAATGTAGAGCCCTCTGGTGGAGTGCCTGTGCATGACTGAATGTATGGTTTGGGTCTGATGGTCTGAATAGTTGGTAGAAATAGGCACCTTCCTACCTGATGTGGTAGGTCTAGATAAGGGGTCACCAACATGGTGCCCCAAGGATGCCCCCAATGACCACATGAGTTGCCCGTGGACCTGTTCTATAAAATAGCACAACTCACCAGCGAACATCATCTAAAATTTAATTTTGTCCTGTTTCTAATCTATCACATTTGCATTTATATAGATTTGAAATTGAATATAAAAAAGCATTTAAAACATGTTTATCATGCATGAAGTTTAGACATGTTTAGGAGGGCGTTTAAAACTGATATCAAACTTCGTATGGCTCAGTACCCGTGAAGTAGCTCTCCGTTTTAAAAAGGTTGGTGACCCCTGGTCTAGATCTTGCAAGTTTGTTTGTACTGGCTGTGTGAACATACTGTAGCACTGTTAAGAATATGCAACACAGCCTGCGTTGGGGATCTGCTGTATGCATCAGTAATATAATGCTTTGTCCTTTTCTAGGCTGTTCATTAAGACATAAAGCCTGAAAGTTTTCTGAATGGCATTAATGAAATTGAGCACTGCCCCCACCTGCTGGCCAATTTATTAAAACATTGAAATCGCTGTCTGCACAGGCTGACGTGTCATTTAAGTCTGATAATTTTCTATGAGTCAAACGGCAAGAAAATGACAAGAAGTTAAAAACATGGAGTTAGATGAAGGAGAAAAGATTACAAATTTGAAGATTATGAAATCAGGACATGTCAGCTAAGTCAGCCAAGGTGGGTCTTAAACATATGGACGGAAGTATGAGCGCTAAACTTAAACGGGTTCACTTGTAACCGCTGCCACCAAATTTCGTTAAATTGCTGGGGAGGTCCAGATACATGAGACAGGAATAGAAGGATTATTCTTTATTAATATACAGACGAGGGTTACAACCCTCCCTAGGGCAATAGAAGGGGATACCTGCCACGGGACATTCTAAAACGCTTAATGTGAAAATGCGTAACGCAACTTAATGTATTAAAACAGTCACCACAAATCACCAAATTTCTCGCGAATGTATCTGGCCATAAAGACTTACCTGACAAGAAATCAAAACCGAAATGCTAGGAATATGGACTTTAAGCCTTTTCTTTATGGGCGTCAATGGAGGGGAAAACGCTTGACGTAAGATGAAGTCCATATTCCTAGCATTTCGGTTTTGATTTCTTCCCTGGCATGGGTGACGGGTACACCACGTTCCCAAAGCCACGTTAGCCTCGAGCGAACTGCCCGGAGAAACCGCTCACACCAGCGCTGCAACCCGATCTCCTCCCCTTTTAAACACACATTTCTATGGCGTTAAATTAGTGCCAAAAGTCGTGCGCATAAAAACAGAAAATCCATGCTCTCTACGCGCTCGCGATTGCACAGCACTCACTCACTCGCTCGCCGTTAAATTAGGGCCAAAAGTCGAACCACGCGCGTGCGTGTGCTCGAGTGCTGAAAACCCATCCCCTCTACGCGCTCGCGTCTGCACAGCACTCGCTCGCTCGAATTTCCCGCTTCGTCTTACCGTATATAAAAGAATGGGCCAATGTACGGTAAATTGCATTGTGAATAAAATTTCTTAATACAACATCACAAAGCCAATTTAATAAATTCAAATCCTGGGAAGAACGCTCCTCAGATATTAGTTCTCGGGTTAGTGTTAGCAGACTATAGGCGAAACCACCTTAAGTGCTATCTGTTAATGTTTATTAAATTAGCATTAAAATGGAGAGGTTTATAATATCTTTTGTCCTTGTAGCTGCTAAATACACTCATTATTAAAGCCATAAAGTTGTCTGCCTACTACATTGGAATCTCCACTGAGTAAGTGTTTTTGATGGATTTTATTTAACTTTATTATACTCTGGTCCTTAGATCTAATGTCATACTTCTTCACTTATATTGTTTGTGAAAAGGTTTACCACGGTCAAACAGAGCAGCCACTACATCATCATACATGAACAAGCACCTCACAAAACAAAAACATTTCATTTTCATAATTAAAACTTTTGAATGGTAGGCCTAGTGTGTGGATCAGAGACAAGATCTTGACACCTCATTAACTATAATTTGTTCTGTGAACAGCTCAGATACCACCTTCTCGAAAGTCTTCTGCATAAAATAGAAATAGGATTCAGCGCGACTCCACTAAATTTGGATTACCTGGAGTTCCTTTGTCATCAGGAGCTGTATCTTCTGCAGGCCCTGTCTAATCACATTGAAGTACCTCCTGCTATCACCCTGGCTTTGCAAGAGCTCTTTGACCTTGTGAGGGCACATCTGGAACGTCCAGCCCCATGTGTCACACAGGAAGTCGCTGCCACCAATAGACGACCCAAGATTTTGATTGAAGAACAATGTTTGAAAGAAATGCTCCATACTCAACTTCCTGTGCCTTGCATAGCCACACTGATGGGTGTTTCAAGAAGAACAATCTTAAGAAGAATAAAAGAGTATGAGCTCTGTGTTAGGGAACTTGACAATTTGGTTTCTTCTGTCAAGAATGATCTACCAAATGCAGGCTACAGGATAGTCAATGCAGGCTGCAGTCAATGGGCTACAGGGTTCGGTGGAGAAGAGTTGCAGCCTCCATGCATAGGGTTGATTCCATGCGCATCATATAAAGGTTGTCAAGTCTTGGCTGTGTTGTACGCAGAATGTACCAGGGCCTTTGTCTCTAGTACACGTGGACACAAACCACAAGTTGATCCGGTTTGTATTACCAGCAAATTTATTTGGAGTAAACCCTGGGTGGATTGGTGTGAGGTGGTGGTGGGGCTTTGGAGAAGATTTCCTGCCGATCAACACTAGCAACTTATATCTATCTGTCATGGAGGTCTCGGGACTCACAGATATTCAGAGACATGTGGATAGTTTACCAGTGGTTTTCAGCAGGAAATAGTTATTACTACAAATTGTCACCCCCCCCCCGCCCCCCACAGAAACTGGATCTGGCTATAGTGGGAAAATCTTTTTTTTTTTTTTATTTGTGAGAACTTGAAAGCAAAACAAAACTTGGAAAAAATATATGCTCATTCACCAATTTTCTAATCTGGGGTCTAAAGTGGTCAGGCTTGCAAGTGTATTTGGTTATTTGTCTATCCTAGCCTGTTGCAGTGTATATTTCCTGTATATTTTGCATGTAAAAAATGTTGTTTGTTATGTCAGTGCTTAATATTATCATGTAGTCTTCATGAACTTTCTTCATCTTGGCCAGGGACTGCATTTGAAAAGTAGCCACTTGACTAAAATTGGCACATTTTCAGAAATGCCAGCAACAATACTGATAATGAACACCCCTCTAACTCTCAGTTGGTTTAGAAAAAAGACTTTTAAGAGAAAAGAAAGCCTTCCTTTGGTTTTGCATTTTTCTCTTTTTTGTTGGCTGTGCACAATATATTAGAAGAATACCTTACAATTATATTAGTTAAGAAATAACAGATTGCGTATATACAATATTAAGGTGATAACAACAACCCTCACTGTCTCTAGGTGCTGCTTCAGACAGGGCATTCTGCAGCAGGGACACCACCCGTCGTGCAGCATCCAGCAAATCTCCCTATCACAACAGCCCACATAACAGAATAACATTAGTGTATGATTCAGTAGGGCTAGTCCAGGTCTGGAAAGTAGTTGGGCCAGATTTTTAAACCAAGAAATTTAGCTGGGCCAGACATTTTCAGCGGCCCAGTAAGCAACAGGTAATGGCATTTTAAACAAACACAAATCAAGGTACATTATTTTAAAAAACTACAACTGAACAGAATCTGAGAGCAATATTTTTTTTCACTTCTGAAATGAGAAAAATATTTTGGTCGTATCTGACCTAGACGCATCCCAAAGAAAAAAAATGCCTATTAGATGGTAAACAGACATAAAGAAAAAGGGAAAAATCGTCTATAATCATCATCCGCTTATACTGTGGTGATCCATTTCACCCACACAGGCATGATCACCATTAGCGGTTTCCACATTATTGTCGAGGTGACTATTCACTTTACCTCTGCTTTCTCCGACATCTTCCTGATTCTGCCGCCAACAAGGGGCTCATAGGGTGGAGACTGAGGGTGTTAAACAGACCAATCTTTTGTCACTGAATGCAACAAATAATGTATTTATCTGTCAAAAGTCCAGCACCAGGAAAAGCAACAGAGTGACAGTAGAAACTGTAATAATAATGGAAGTGCGCCGCCCTACAGGGAAGGAGGAGTGATGGGAGTCCCGGTGGTGGCTAAGCGCGCGTGGGGAGAGGCGTCGTACTGTGAGGCTTCATGAACTTCCGATGGGGCAGTGCTGTCATACAGCGGGGAGCCTGAGAGGGGCACTGTGGCCGGGTGCGAGAGCCCTGGGTAATGAGTTGTAGAGCTGCGCAGTGTCACGATCGGGTACAAGCAGGCAGGCGATCGTGCGGGCAAGGCGTGCAAGGAGCAAGCGGACAGGCAAAAACGGGAGTTTAATTAGGAAGCGCGGACGGGGAAACATCTCACGCATACAAACATCAATGACAGACACTGGACTCAGGTAAGACACGGACTGAAATACACAGGACTGAGCAAATTAACTAGATACAGCTGGGTACAAATCGGGAGAAAACACGTGGGTAATCAGGGGGCGTGGCACACAGGAGGAGCGGACGAGCCGGGCATGACACGCAGGAACTGAGAGCCCAAGCTGTTGGACATTCCACTGGACTAGGAGACTGGGGTGAGTGAGGAGGAGCTCATTGACCACAAACTGGGATACTGGCTGTGTGTGAGCAATGGGGTGGAGATTAAGGAAAGACGTTAAATCAGCATGCAGTGTTGCCTGGAAACAACAACAAATATACTAGTGTCACTGTACTAAAACAATATCAAAATAATGCCTATTTTTTATTCATTTTACTTGTAGAGTGCAAAGTACAAAGGAAAACAAAGAGTAACTATGGCGAAATAAATCAAAGCATGTCCCAGAATGATGGGCCTGAATGGATCAGGACAGAAGAAGGCGAAAGTCCTGTTAACGAGGTGAGACGATGCAGACACAGGCCAGGATGTGGGTATAGGCGAGAACAAGAGGGAAGACGGGGGCCCGAGACTCAGCATGGGGACAGGTGGGGGAGGGGAGGCACGGGCTCACCTGGAGCTGCTCCCGGAGGTGCCGCTATGACTCATGGGTAACATGCCGGAATGGGACGGCACCTGTAGGCTGGACCAGTTGTCATGGGAGGGCAACATGGACAGACAGGTAGACGAGCTGTCTGAATAAGCAGCTGCAAGTATAAAACAATAAATGAAGCAGGTATGTGGTGGGCAGTGTTACAGCGTCCTTAATATGGTCAATACAGAAAAGGCATGTTATCATGTTATGTATATACTGCCTCCAGTTACTTAATGCCTAACTTTAATACATTGATTGATTTGTTCACTGCTGCAGCCTGTGTCAACTTTCCTTTCAGACAGATGTAAAGTCCATTCTGTTTTTGTTCTGTGTAGTTTTTTTTGAACAGCATATGGCTGAATTCTGTTAAACCTCAGACTGAAGAAAATTGTGTTAATTGAAAAGCAAATATCAAAAACTCAGTCTGCAGGAATGTTTTTCTAAATATTTCTGTGGACTTTTGGAAATTTCACGAAATTCCATTGCTCCATTACATAAACACTGAGTGAGATTTCATTCCCATTACTGCAACGTATGAAGAGGATTATGACTTATTACTTTAGGTTATCGGACTGAGTGAGTTTTGGAAATTTGCTCTTCGATAACTGAAGCAGTGCTGTGAATGCAGAGGTTATATGCGTCGCATATCAACAGAACTGTATGTTTATGTCTTGTCTTAATTATTTTGATTAAATGTCTAACTATTCCCAATATGTGTGAACATACTTGGCCAAATAAAGCTGATTCTGATTCAGTCAGAGGGTAATCGTCGGTGTGCTGTACTATCGTGGTGACCCACACAGAGAGCTTAGGACCATGATTTCAGTGTGTGCTTGTGTGAGGGGACAGGCAGGGCGGCGGCTCACTGGGTGATGCACTCCTGTGGGTATAGGGGCTGGGATAGGGGGCGGAGCAGTTACTCCTCAAGGAGGAGTAACAGTCACAGCCGTGGGGGGAGGAGAGGGAGAGGGTGCTCCCAAACTGGGGGTGTGGGTTTGATGAAGAGCAGAGAGACCCTGAGCCTGGGATGAACCAGCTGCCTACTGAAACGAAAGCGGATAAAGACAGAAACTAGAACCTCAAACTAAACAACACAAACAACAATATCAAGTTATATTCAATCATTAAACCGTTATATATTTAATCTAAACAATAGTAATAAATATCGTTCCGATTCAAAATATCATTTACGGGTGAATCTTATGACTTGCATTGGGAAACAGGAAACGGGCCAAGCTGCAGGGCCAGTTCAAAGGCATAGTGCGAGGCGCCCAGAAAGGGGGCGAGGTCTGGGCGGAGTCAGCTAAAGAAGAAAAAGGCCTGACCTTTTTCTGGATGCTGTGGACTGTGTTTGTGTGTGAGCTGCAGCTGCATGTTCCTTACATTTTTTTTATTAACACCAGCACCGTGAGGTTTGGCCTGGACTGGGTCCTGTCCTGCACGGTTGAAGACATGTTGACTGATGGTCAGCCCGTGTTCTGTTGGATCCCACAGAAAGGAAATGGGAATCCCGTTTGGATCGGATGCTGACAGTTGAAAAAAAACTCATGTCTGTGTGTTATGAAAGAATATCAATAAATGTTTCCGAAAGGGGATGACTCATTTGGTAATTATTTACGGCTTATGTTATGGCTGAGAAATTTACAGTCTTTACTAAAGTCTGACTTCTTTCGAGTCACCTTTAATATAGATTGGACACTCTCTATGCTATGTACAATACTTATATAGATGGTACATGTTTACTTGCTTGCACAGATGGTTGATTAGGTAATTAGCGTAAGTGTGTGTGTGTGTGTGTGTGTGTGTGTCCAATCGCATGTATGTCCAAGGTCCATAGTAAGTAATATACACTGATCAAGAGATGCCTGAAAGTGGATGAAAGAGGACATTAGTGGGTGTATCACTTAGTGTAACGGGTGCAGGAAAATGAGCAGGACTGCAAGCCATATAATGACCCACTGTCCTTATCTAGCTCTTAATACAGTATGCATACAGTGATGTATCTACAATGGACAGCTACTATAAGCAGATAGCACAGTACAGGTGCTTAATCTGTATGCTATTTCCATCCATCCATTGTCCAAACCGCTTATCCTACTGGGTCACAGGGGGTCCGGAGTCTATCCCGGAATCAATGGGCACGAGGCAGGGAAGAACCCAGGATGGGGGGCCAGCCCATCACAGCTCACACTCACACACCATTCACTCACACATGCACACCTACGGTAAATTTAGCTACTCCAATTAGCCTCAGCATGTTTTTGGACTGCGGGGGGAAACCGGAGGAAACTAGCAGCTTTGTGTGGTAATTGTTTGTATTAAAAACACATTGGATCAAGTCAAATTATTTTTATGAAGAATTAACATCTAAAAGCTGCTAGTAGACCGTGGGAAAATAATTTTTCTATTTTCTTTCAAAAGTAGGTATTGCAATTTCCATCATATGTAAGAGGGCCTGCCCATCAGAGTAATGTACATCCTGTGACATGTATTGACTATCAAGACAAACTGAAACACGGTGTATTAGGCTGTCAATGAGTACTGGACTAGGGTGAAAAACTGCCTGATAATCTACCTATTAACTAGAAGAGTACAAACTGGAGACGGATCCCCTAATACAGAGGGATTAACGTCTGTGCCACATCCAGAACCATTCAGTGTAGGAGTCTGGTGGTTCTACTGGATACTGACAAGTACCCAGCCCCTTTGTTCCCTCTGATAATCATCAGTCCTCCTCTGAATGCCTTCACCACTCTATTCCTGAATAGGTACACATTTAAATATGCTAGCAAGATCAAGGTATTGGGATAACTGTTAGGTTCGCTGTTCAGAGAGTTGCAGTGAAAACCATCATACACAGTGGCCCTTTCTGGATAAGATTACCTCCCTCTGATCTAACAGGTCAAGATCAAAGCAAGGTGCATTGCAATGTCTGACACCCAGCACACTACAGCATATAAAATACAGGTATCCATCGCCTTCCGCATTTGGAACCAGGACCACTTGTTGCAAGTCAATTTGGGCATATCTCAAGTTATACGAGAGAGGCAAGACATTAAGGACAGTATACACAGTACTGAAATAATAATGTACATATTAAACCACAGCACTTAATAAACAGATACTGCACTTACATTTCACAAAAAAAAAATAAAGCACAGATTGCACTAAGAAATCAAAAGATGCATGTGCTAGCAAACAGTGGGAGCTGAGGAAGAAGCAGTGGTGAAATACTTTATTGTACAGTACAGTAAGTTTCTTTTTATAGAATGAAATAGCATACAGGGGGCGGCATGGTGGTGCAGTGGTTAGCACTGTTGCCTCACACCTCTGGGACCCGGGTTCGAGTCTCTGCCTGGGTCACATGGGTGTGGAGTTTGCATGTTCTCCCCATGTCGTCGTGGGGTTTCCTCCCGCAGTCCAAGAATATGCTGAGAATATGCTGAGGCTAACTGGAGTTACTAAATTGCCCGTAGGTATGCATGTATGAGTGAATAGTGTGTGAGTGTGCCCTGTGATGGGCTGGCTCCCCATCCTGGGTTGTTCCCTGCCTCGTGCCCATTGCTTCCGGGATAGGCTCCAGACCCCCCACGACCCAGTAGGATAAGCGGTTTGGACAATGGATGGATGGATGGAAATAGCATACAGATCTTATAAGCACCTGTACTGTGCTATCTGCTCATAGTAGCTGTCCATTGTAGATACATCACTGTATGCATACTGTATTAAGAGCTAGACAAGGGTCATTATATGGCTTGCAGTCCTGCTCATTTTCCTGCACGCGTTACACTAAGTGATACACCCACTAATGTCCTCTTTTATCCACTTTCGGGCATCTCTTGATCAGTGTATATTATTTACTATGGACCTTGGACATACATGCGATTGAACACACACACACACTTACACTAATTACCTAATCATCCATCTGTGCAAGCAGGTAAACATTTACCATCTATGTAAGTATTGCACATTGCATAGAGAGTGTCCAATCTATATTAAAGGTGACTCAAAAGAAGTCAGACTTCAGTAAAGACTGTAAATTGGCAGCCATAACATAAGCCGTAAATAATTACCAAATGAGTCATCCCCTTTCGGAAACATTTATTGATATTCTTTCATAACACACAGACATGAGTTTTTTTTCAACTGTCAGCATCCTTCTCGATTGTCAGAAGCTCTGCGCTAGAGGGAGGTTTACTGGTCTTATACTCTTCTGGCACCTTGTGTGATTCCTGACTTGGGACATCAGTTTGGCTCCTTCTGTATGTGGTTTACATTGTATTTGTTCTTTAAAGTTGCCCCTTCAGAATTAGACAGTGTAACCAGCTTGCCACATATTGCCTGGATGACATAAGGTCCGGTAAAATCCGGTTCCGTTCTTCCTCCTTTCCGTCCCCGCTTCCTCATGTTGAACAGAAGCGCCTCATCTCCAACATGATAAACTGTGCTTTGGTACCTCTTTTGTATTCGTTTACCACATGCCTGCTTCTGTTTTTCCTGTGACTAGGAGATGTTTTCAGCTGTTGTTGCTTATTGTCTCAACTACTTTATTTTTTTCATCAAAAAACGTGCCGTAGCTTTTCTCATCGGGAAGAATAATTGTGGAAAGCTGAAGTGGAAAAACATTCATAGCAAATTATTATTATTCACAGATCATTATAAAGAGTCATTTTCTAAAAGCATTAAGAACAATGTAATTTGCTGTTTCAAGATATGTTTTTAAATAACTACTTGTCAGTCATAAGAAACTCTTCAACACACATGATCCGATCTTGCCACAAATCATTTTTAATCTCACTTTTGTTGCCAGCAGTTCAGACATTAATGGCTGTGTGTTGAGTTATTTTGAGGGGACATCAAATTTACACCATTATACAAGCTGTACACTGATTACTTTACATTCTATCAGAGTTTCATATCTTTAACGTTGTCCCTTGAAAAGATATAATAAAATATTTACAAAAATGTGTGGGGTGTACTCACTTTTGTGAGATACTGTATATTAAGGGATTGATTGTCAATAATATCAGTAATTCCTGATGTAATGTTAAAAGAATAGAGCCTGTCTCACACAGTTCTAAAACAACCTCAAAAACAGACTTACCATTTTATGTCATCATTCGTTTTCTCATCCAGGCCATTGGTTTGGGGATGATATGCAGCAGTGATCAACGGCAGAACAGGGGCTCTGAACGCAGTATGGATTAAAAAGGAATTAACCATCTCTCTCAATATAAAATTAGGATCATTTATTCTCTACAGAGGCCCCCATAGAATAGTGCATCCATCCCCTCACTCATGTTTAGACAGACGTAAGGCAACAGGCCAATGACATTCAGAACAGCAACAACATCAACAATTGTACAGCTAGTTTTAAAATTTAATAAAAAAGACAAACCAATTAGGTAATATTAATGAAATTATTAAAATGTGCAGATTAATAGTCAGAAATAATTTGCGATTTTAAGAGCGGAAAGGATACATTAAAACTCAATTACATTTATCCCTTAATAATTTAAAAAAAAGGTTTTTGAATTTTACATCATGATAAATGAGAACTATATGTGATTACTAATTACTGTTGACTAATTTCCTGTCTGGACGTTTCCCTCCTCATTGTTAAAAGTCATTATATGTCTGGGTGCCAGTCAGTGGAAGCACACAGACATGTTGGCCAGCTGTCATATTCATTCAGCACCAGCCCATCAAGTAGAGAATTCAGCACCACGGACAGTGACCTGTGTTACAATGACATCAGGTCATTGGCTCTAAATATTTTTCTAGAAATAACTAAATGGCTCTATTGTAGAAATTTCCAGCCAGAGTCTTGTGGTGCGTTCGTTTTTCTCTCGGAACTTGGAAATTCCAAATTGGGTGACATCACATCCAACAATCTCCCGTTCAAGCTAGCACAACTCGGAACAAACATGGCTGCCTCCATGAATACGCTGCTGTGTTGTTGCTTTATATTTTAGCAGTTATGGAGTAAGATTATTATTTCAGACAAATAAACAAGAAACAGGAACTAGTCAAACCACATTAAAAGCTTTATAAAGTATTTTAGTACATTCATAGCGATATTCTTTTTTCGAGAGGCAAACAAACTACAAACAAACCAAAAACACTAACAAGTCTGGTAAAAATCTGATATTGCATGTTAGGATACTGTTTACGGTCACAATATGGTATTCTCTAAATCGAACACGTGCAATTACATTAATAATTACTAATAATTATAAATAATAATAATAATAAATGGGCGGTATGGTCGTGCACTGGTTAGCACTGTTGCCTCACACCTCTGGGACCCAGGTTCAAATCTCCGCCTGGGTCACATGTGTGTGGAGTTTGCATGTTCTCCCCATGTCGTCGTGGGGTTTCCTCCGGGTACTCCGGTTCCCCCCCACAGTCCAAAAACATGCTGAGGCTAATTGGACTTGCTAAATTGCCCGTAGGAATGCATGTGAGAGTGCATGGTGTGTGTGAGTGTGCCCTGCGATGGGCTGGCCCCCCATCCTGGGTTGTTCCCAGCCTCGTGCCCATTGCTTCCGGGATAGGCTCCGGACCCCCCGTGACCCAGTAGGATAAGCAGTTTGGAAAATGGATGGATGGGATAATAATAAATTTAACAAAATAAACATTTTTAAGGATTTGTAAAATAGAATTAATGTTGAGTGTGTAAGCCGCCATGTTGAAATTACGTCACAGGGGCAACTCGGACAAGAAGATTCTGTCAGACATTAACGTCATAAAAGAGGCGTTTCTAATGGGAAGTGATGTTTTTCGTGACGTTTTTGTCCGAGTTGGAGTGAAATAATCAAACGCAGCATGTGTTCCTATTTGAAGAGAATATTCTATTTTTATTCTAAGGAACTACAGAAAATCAGCTCTGCATGTGATCTCCCCTTTACTGCTCGAGCAGGGCACACGCACATCAACAAGTGTCAAGGCAGCAAGTGCATGCAAACAACTTCTCAGGACGGTTACAGTATAGGACCTTCAGAAAGAGCCAGACTGCGGCGTCATTCAGAGATTCCATTGTCTAAGGCTTGCACTAAAACATTACAGCATATTTAAACAAAGTAGCATGGCACCTGTGTCAGAATCCCTCCCTGCCTTGTTCTGTTCTCTCTTTGTTGTCCCCATTTAGCCAGCACATGTCACTGGCCATCCTGACTCCTCTTTTGATTGTGGGTTTTAAGGATATCAGTGGGTCTGTGTTTTCATAATTGTCCCCCAGGCCACCATGCTGCTCAGCCCTTGATTCCAACTACAGTTGCAATCAGGTGGTTCTCAATCTACTAGGACTGTATAACAGGATTGGCCACCTGTTCTACCTTTACTCGTTCAGCCGCATTCATGAGTCTGGCCTATAGGTTATTCAAATTTTGTCCTGCCAAATTTACCGGACAGGAGGTGGACACTGCAAATGAATGTGTGAATACTCCAATACCTACATCTTTACAAGTTACCTGAAGTGGTTTGGTAAATGATTGTGAGGTTGGAAGTCCTTCTTGATGTCTGTTTGCAGCTCATCCACCAGCAACTGCACGAGTTGTCGCTCCCAGAGGGAATCCCACTCTCGGTCCGCTGGAGGGTCCATCTCACTGTAGCTGGAGTATGTTTCCATCAGTCACTTGGCGTGGGGCTCACAGAATTTACCAGGCTCCTGTTTAATCTGACGCACCTTAGTCCAGTCCATGCATCTGGGGAACTTCTCTGAAAATCTCTGGCAGATTCTTTGCAGCTATACTTGATATTGGGTACTTGCCGCAACTAAGTAATGGGTTGTTGAATCAAAGTCCCGTTCCATGTGAAAAATAACCCCATTTTAGGGTTTTGTTAAACAACTGGTCTAATTTGGATGCAGAGGTTCTGCACGGAAGGCCCAGTCTCTGAAGGGCTGTGGCATAGCGAGGCCTGTTCTGCCTGGAATCCGGCAGGTCACTGGCAACATCCCCCAACTCCTTCATCTATAAGGTCGGGAAACCAGAACGTTTACTCCCCCTTATGGATAAGGACATACCAACGTTGGGGCAACTCCTGCTGCCTGAGTCTTCAACCAAGTCCAAAACAAAAGTATACAATGTTAGGAAGGGTAATTCAATGGTATGAGACTGAAACTAGAAACTGTAAATCGGATGGAGTTAAATAGCAATACTGTGGAAGAGGCATGGGAATTTTTTAAAAGCACATTGTTGCAAGTGCAAAAGAACTTCATACCCGTTTCCAGAAAAACTAAATCTAGGAAACTGCAACCAAGCTGGTGTCATGACCTGCTTGTACGATCCTCGTGTGTGCCACGCCCCCTCATTAACCATGTGTGCTGCCCCGATTGTAACCAGCTGTTTTCTGTCAGTTTGAGTAGTCCTGTGTATTTAGTCCACATTCAAGTCTGTTTCCCCAGTCCTGTCATTGAAATCTCTCGCTGTTGGTACCTGTTTTCATCAATAAACCCTCATTCCCGACTCTCCGTTTCCCGGATCCTTGATTCCTCGCTTCCTGCCTGTTCGTCCAGCACGCGATGTCACAGGTGGTTTACTACGAAAATTAAGAATAAAGTCAGGAGCAAAAGGGCTTTCTTCCACAAATGGAAATTAACTAATGATTTCAAAATAAAGCAGGAGTATCTACGTCTACAGGTTTAGTTAATAACAGTTATAAGGATGACGTTAAAAGTTTCTTCCAATATTTTAACTCCGAAAGAGCTCTAAAAGCTGAAAATCACTCATTTGCAGGATAGTAAGGGCCTTATAATTGAAAATGAAATTGATATAAATGAGTTTAATGATTATTTTACAATGGCTGTTCACAGTAGAATAGCTTACCACCATTTAGTACAAATACAACGATGTCTATGACCAATATATGTATAACTGAGGCTGATGTGGTACAAAGCCTAGCTAAGCTCAAAATAAATAAATCGCAAGGCCCTGATGGCATCTTATCTATAGTTTTAAAAGAGATGAGGGGTATTATTAGCCAACCTTTAACTTTACTATTCCAGAAATCATTATCTGCTGGTGTGGTATCTTCTGATTGATGTTAGATCATGTCTCATGTCCAGAGAGGCTACAACAGGATCTGGATTTAATTAGCGACTGGGCTCATACGTGGCAGATGAAATTTAACATAGATAAATATAAGGTAATCCATGCAGGGAGCAGAAATATAGTAAATATAGTAAAGTACAGATATTTTATGGGTTCCACTGAAATAAAGGTAGCTGATTACGAGAAAGATCTCGGTGTGTATGTTGATACTTCCATGTCCCACTCTTGCCAGTGTGGGGAAGCATTAAAAAAAGGCAAAAGGATGTTGGATTAAACTCCACACACCTAGAGATGTAAGTCAAGAGAAGTGATGCTACGATTATATAATTCCTTGGTAAGATCCCACCTAGAATACTGTGTGCAGGTTTGGTCACCATACCTTCAGAAGGACATTGCTGCCTTGGAAAAGGTGCAACGTAGGATGACTAGAATGATTCCTGCACTTAGAGGAATGTCTTATGAGGAGAGGTTCGCTGAGCTGAATCTGTTTAGCCTCAAGCAAAGGAGACTATGGGGGGACATGATCCAGGTATATAAGATTCTAACAGGTCGGGATGCTGTTCAGCCAAATGACCATTTCAATATTAATTTAAAATACTAGAACTCGTGGCCATAGTGGAAATTAGCTGGAGAACATTTAAAAATGAATCTGAGGAAGCACTTCAATTCAATTCAATTTTATTTATATAGCGCTTTTAACGACATGCATTGTCACAAAGCACTTTACATTTAACCGGCCAGAACCCCACCAAGCAAGCCTGAGGCGACAGTGGCAAGGAAACTCCCTCTAGCAGGAAGAAACCTTGAGTGGAACCTAGACTCAGAAGGGGACCCCATCCTCCTCTGGGCGACCAAGGAGCATGAAACTGCATTTACATTGACATTCATTAGAGTTCATATAGTTATAAAGTCCCAGTTGGTTTCATGTAGTTATATCCAGGAGTCCAGGTGCGGGTTCACACGGTGTAGTCGGCTCGGTATCAGCTCGAAAAAGAGAAGATGGAGAAGAGTTATTGCCCTACACCTAACCGGCAGGACTAAAGCAACTATGACAGCCTGCCTAAAAGAGTGACCTGGAAGGAAGCACAGGCATGAGGGTTTACAGAGGTTTTGGCGTCAAGCCACCTCCCATCCACAGCTTAAGTGATCGGCGAGAGTGGCAGGACGACAGCACCAATCCCCCCTTTCCCCTTCAATCTCAAATAACTATGAACCTCCAGATTTCCCATTCACCTTAGAAAAGAAGATTTAACTATCCAAAAGACTGGCGAAAGAGGTACATCTTAAGCCTTGACTTAAAAGCAGAGATTGTGTCTGAGTTCCGAACACTAATAGGAAGTTTATTCCATAGCTGTGGTGCTTTATGAGCAAATGCTCTTCCCCCAAAGGTAATGTTCTTTATTCTGGGTACGGATAGAATACCTCCATCTCGTCATCTAAGTGTATGATTCGGAACGCAAATGAGGTCACTCACATACTGCGGTGCAAGACCATTTACAGCTTTATAGGTTAAGAGCAGTGTTTTGTAGTCAACACGAAATCTAACTGGCAGCCAGTGCAGTGAAGATAAAATTGGGGTAATATGATTATATGTTTTAGTTTAACTATTGCTAGTAGCGGTTCAATCAATGCTGGGAGCATCGCTGAATAATTTTGATGGAACAGGGTCTAGCATACAAGTAGATGAATTTGAAGATAAAATTAAGTACATCAGTTCTGACTGGTTAACCAATATTCAATATTCAAAATGTTCTGTTTAATTGAGCATATTTTTGGTCAAAAAGTTTCATAAAGTCGTCACTGGAAAATAACCAGTGGTCTGGTTATTAGTCAGCTTGGACACCATAGTAAATAGGAATCTAGGATTATTTTTGTTTATTTCAATTAGTTCTGATAGATACTAGATGATTTGGCGGCACTAAGAGCCTTTTTGTAGCTACCCATAGCCTCTTTCCATGCTAGTTCGAACACCACTAGTTTAGTATGATGCCACTTACATTCTGTAAGGACATAAAACTTATAGGTCCTGCAGGCCCCAACTCTGATCAGCCTGCATCAGTCTATTTCAGAGCTCCGCTGGCCCAGGCAAGACTGGACTCAACTCGTCAAACCACCCCTTTTAAGGAAGGCAAAGGCCTGCCGGCTCCTGAGAGACTGGATAGGAATAACTGGAGCAGCACAGAAAAAGCAAGACCTTTCACCCCCGGAGTGACCAGAGTTCCACAATCAATCCACAGCAACAACAGCTGTCAGCCTCCAGACACAGACACCTTTTCCACTATAAACAGGATAACTCAGCACACATAGATGTTAGGGACAAATACACGCATGTTTGGTCTCGTTTGAATAGGCATGAGACGAGGAGTATTATACTCTCAGATTTAAGGCAGTATAGCTTTTCCTAAGAGAAATACAGAAACTTCGGCTCAACCCACCAAACTGAGAGAGATTCTCTCATGGTAGAACAAGGGAATTACAACCACCCCCTAAAGTGATCTGATTGGCTGGGGACTTGAGAACCAAGGTCAGCAATGCCCCTAAAATTAACCATTGACCGAAATTAGTCAGTCTTCAGAAACATGCCATCACCTGGTCTGGATACTTAAGGAAGGGCTTCAGAAGTAGTCGGGGAGTCACTCTGTAATCAGAGCTCCCGCAGAGAACTGGGTGAAAGTCTATCTGTAGTCAGATACTTTCCACAGAACTTTGTTCACTCTCAGCTGAGGAATGTGATTGTTTAATATTGTATTTGTCCAAATGTATTTACAAGTATGTGTCCACATGTCAATAATTGTATATTGTAGTATTTTTAATAAATGTTGTTTCGATTACTTTATGACTGTCTGATTTGCTAACTTCTTCATAAACTTTCCAGATTGGACTTCTATCCTTATTAGGACTATGGTGGTAAATACTATCTTGCAGCCTCTGGGTTAAATCCCATTTATTTATCCGGGTCCCAAACTTGACTGCCCAAGTTAAGTTAGGTGGATACCAAAACTACACCTCTGGAGTTCGCACACGCTGATGACAGGTACCGGTCTACCCTCTGAGGGGCGTACACACTATGTTCCTAGGCACCGGGCATAGTCCCTGAGACGCTCACATGGTAAGACAATGGGTGGCATCGGCGGAGGCCCAAAGTAAACCTCGTACAACCTTTTTTATTTTTAACTGAGCAATTTTCTCTAGTGGAATTAAGCATAGATGCTAAATAATCCGTAATGCTATCAAGTTCAGCAGAATTCGACATTAGTTTGGTTGAAAACGATAGCTCAGGGAGGTTATCGATAAAGTTACTTGCTGTATTTGACGTGATTGTACGTTTGGCATATAGAAGCGAGTCGGGGGGCTAATATTTTGAGCAAGGGAAATATTGAACGCAATAAGATGATGGTCAGAGATAATACTGGACTGAGGCAGTAGAGTTGAATACATGATATGAAGACAACTGGATCACAACTGGATCACGGGGGAATCATAAGCAGGGAAGAACACACAGGCAAACAGCAGCAGCAACATTAAAGGCAGGACTGAGAAGCACATTTATACAAGGCTAAGCAGGGAGCAAACTAGAGGCACCTGAAATGAGTAACACAAGGGCAGGAAGGAGAGGTAAAACAAACGCGGAACAGGCATGGCACGTTATACCACACTAGGGAGGAAACGGGAGGTTCAGGAGGGCAGGGTGTGGCAGGGATCCGTTTCAAAATTTAATTTTGGCTTGTACAAACCTTGGTAAAAGCTGCAAAAGATCGATCAACCACTTTCTGAGCTATTGTCTTAACAAACAAAGCATCTGTTGGGGTGGCGGTGTCTGGGGAATACCATGTGTAATACACCTTGTGAAGATTTATATGTAAAACAAAATATTTTTTGATTCTATCACACATATAGAAATTATCCATCCATCCATTTTCCAAACCGCTTATCCTATTGGGTCGCGGGGGGTCCGGAGCCTATCCCAGAATCAATGGGCACGAGGCAGGGAACAACCCAGGATGGGGGGCCAGCCCATCGCAGGGCACACTCACACACCATCCACTCACACACACACACCTACGGGCAATTCAGCAACTCCAATTAGCCCCAGCATGTTTTTGGACTGTGGGGGGAAACCGGAGTACCCAGAGGAAACCCCACAACGACATGGGGAGAACATGCAAACTCCACACACATGTGACCCAGGCGGAGACACGAACCCGGGTCCCAGAGGTGTGAGGCGACAGTGCTAACCACTGCACCACCATGCCGCCCCTTATAGAAATTATTCTAGGTTTAAATAGTAATTTAGCTGAGTAACTAGGCTGAAATTCTAGATAGTTGCAATTTTAAGAATTATTACTATTATTCACAGCTTTTAAGCATGCAGTTGGATGACGGATGGATGGATATTCAGCCACCAGAAATGCCAATTGTTGTTAAGAGGATCAAAGTCTGCAAAGTAGTATGCAGGGTTTAAGGCCAGAACACAGCATACTCTCCGACAGAAAGCATAAAGTTCACTGGGGGAATTTCTGTGGCCACTGCCTGAACAGCATGTGTGGAGAATGTTTATGAGGGTCGAGCCATGCAGAGCTGCTGGCCCTGGCATGTAATGATGAATCACAAATCAGTTAAAAATCGGTGCAAATGCATGAAGATTTAAACCGGCTGATGTGGAAAATGAATCACTATTGTAGGAGTACTTCACAGTACTTTAACAGAAAAACTGGTGTAATATTACATTTGATTTCACAATGTGAGTTTGACGTCAGATGTCACTGCGTATCACGTCGACATCGTACGTCAGTTTTTGGTTTTGAGCGAACGCGAGATGATGAATGAATTTGAAACTGAGGACGGCACAGTGGTTAGTGCTGGCTTCGGTCCAGGGCCCTTTCTGTGTGGAGTTCGCATGCTCTCCCCGTTTTCGCCGGGGACTCCAGGTTCCTCCCACGGTCCAAAAGCATGCAGGATAGGTTGACTGGTGAGTCTAAATTGGCCCTGTAGTTGTGTGAGTGTGTGCGACCTGCGGTGTGTAGGTGACTGCCTGGGCTTGGTTCCTGTCTGCGCCCCTTGTTCCCGGGATAGGCTCCGGTCTCCCCCGCGATCCCAGTTGGGATTAAGTGGTTTCAGAAAATGGATGGATGGACGCACCCCCCGATCTTCAATTGGCGGTGTGGCAGCATATTAGCTTTCCGGTAATCACAAACGAGGAGGAAACAGCGAGAAAAGCACAGACAAGACATAAACTGCATGCAAACATTGTAATAGACTGATAACATACACAAACAGGTCCACTGGCACCACCGTGAGCTGAGTGAAGATTATTAAAAGGGCAAAGCACGCTAAAAAGCTGCACATGCAAACCTTAGCTTATTTATTTGATTTATTTTTTTTTATTTACTTATTTTGATTTGGGATTTTTTTCAACAGTATTTTATTCAAATTCAGTTGCACTGTTCACAACAGTGTCAACAGTTCAGAAAGATAAATATAAGAATATTTTTGAATATATTTGTCTGCAGCTCATTCTGCAAAAAATTAGAAAATTGTATCGTGAACTCAGAATCGTGAATCGTATCAAATGGTGAGTTGAATGTATCGTTACATCCCTAGTTCTTACAGTAGTACTATGGTATGGTGGAGCCACATGACAGGAAGGCAGTACATTGCGAAGTCTGTTAAGAACATCATTCGCACTGAACTGCCCTCCATTGACCAGCTGTACTTTAACTGCCACAGTAACAAGGTTCAGTCTATAATCCAGGACTCTGACCACCATCCACAAACACTGACTAGCAGATTCATGAACAGCTTCATTCGCCAAACAATTCAAACCTGCAGCTTTTGCATCCCCTGTAACAGTCATTTCCACGGCAGCTGCACTGTACAGCTGTTACTGCACTTTATCCACCACTGACCACGTATCATCCAGTTTTGTCCTGCTTTGTATCGCACTGTTTCTGCACCATGTTGTCTTGTACTCCCTTGTGTTGTTATGCACCATCTGTGTTGTTCTGAGCAGTGCCATGATGCAATATTACAAAAAGATCTTGAGGAAATGCAGAGTTCTGGAGGAGATTCTCACAGATCATGGCATGTGTTTATACTGAAGAAACTGTACAAATTGCTAGACATAAAACACAGGACTGGCAACTGTGGTACGTTTTAACACCTTGATAAAAAACTTAAAATCCATAGTAAGTAGGACAACCTCATAGAACCTTTACTAGTCATTGTTCAGAAGATTAACACGGATTAAAAACCATTACTATGAAAGCACGCTAATCAGTTAAGTTGATTATGTGGAGAGAGAGAAAAAAAACTGTCTTTGAAAAAGATCAACCATAGAACGAAGCTGCAGCATTGACACCCCCTAGTGGTGATTTGAAGATAGTTCTGTCTGTAGCAGCTAAGCAGTAGATTTGGCGTCAGGTGCCATGACAAACTCAGTGCTGCTCGGTTTGAACGGCAGAAGCACAAAAATAAAGGGGGCATCTACTGCACGCCCCCCACCCTTGAAAATGGTACAAATTATCATGCAACAGTTTTCTTAAGTAAGTCTTTTTGGGCGTCTGCAGAAACCTCCACGATGCGATTGCCCTGATTAAGAAGTGCGCAGCGGATACAATTTGGGATGCATCGTTCATCCGATTTATTAATATATAATTATTAGTATGTCTATATTATTTTAGAAACGTTACTTGACGAATATTTTTCATTGAGATTGATTCCCCGTTTAAAATTTTGGTGACACTTCATATTTTTTAAGAGAGACAGACAATTTGACGCATGCAATTTGCAGAAATATGTTGTGCCGCTATAAAGTACACAGGCAGCATGACAAACATAAGTACTCACTGAAGCCACGACATACGCCCGGCTGGCCCCAGCGGTACCCCTAAGAAGAAGGCTTTTTTCACAACCCACGACCATCACGAGGGCAAAAAAAACTGAATAGCCTAGAATTTAGTTAATTACAAGGCACATATTTATTGGAGCAAGAGCTCTAACATAAAACTACCTTGTAATTATAAAGTATTATGGCTGTGAACAATGTACAAACAGGCACAGAAAGTAAAATACTCCAAAAATGCAAAGAACCTAAATATTTTTGTTTCCACCGATTCACTCTTGATGTGTTAGGAGTCACAGTTCAGTAGCCTATTCTTCAGTATCTGCATTTAAGACCACCAACTGCTCTTTCTCCTCCTTCGCTCGTCGGCTCAGAGTATTGGACTTGGTAAGTAATGTTGCCCTTTTGGTTCCAGCAGCACTCTCTGCTTCCTCTGCCATGTGCTCAGCATCCTTTTGTAAACTCTCACATACACTTTCCAGTGAGACTCTCTTCCTCTTGAGTTCCTCAAGTTTTCTTTTTTGCTTTTCGCTCATCTTTCACCTTTGGTCAGAGGCGCTTTGGTTGCTCCCCCACACACTCTGACATGGTCGCATATAAGCCTCTGTGCAACAACTGTTTCCTCTGATAAGTTGCAGGTCTCCACCTCTATTCGTTCCACTTCGGCTTGCCCATAGGACAGCAGCAGCAAGTTCTTGCAGAACATCCAGAGGTCAGGATAAGGCCCACTAACTTTTTGATGTAAAAAGACATCAACTTTGGATGGTGCTGAAGGAATGAAGGATATAAAATCCAAGCCTTTTGCCTCATTGTGCAGGTGATTATCAGACTGCTGGGATATTGCATCACCTGTAATTACATTAATTACAGTAGATTAGATGCAGATCAACAATGTCAATACACAGAATCACATGTAGAATAGGAAAGTGATTTATAACCCAATTTTCCTATGATACCATAAATGTGCAATCATTTTAATTTAATCTTGAGATATCTCTAGGCTCATCAAAGAAAATATAACTGGGCTGATGCTTCTTTTCAAACACCAAGAGTCGGTCTTCTAAATACTGCTAAAATCTACGTGTTAACACTATTCAGTTCAGGGACGGATTATGGGTTGTGTGGGCCCCTGGGTAAAACGTTCGCGAGGCCCCCCCCCACCACCACCACCTGCACCACCACCACAACCACCACAAGTCAAGGGCCCTTGGCAGCCAAACACCCTCCCTATAGGGTCAGGGGACCTTGTAGGCAGAGGATCAAAGAATGTAGGCCCTCTAAAATAGACAAACGAAAATACATTGCTGATAAGCGTTGCAAATTGTTTTGGGCTTGGGGCCCACGGGCCCCCTGCACCCCAAGGGCCCCTGGGCAGCGGCCCCGCTAACCCGGTTTGTAATCCGTCCCTGATTCAGTTAGATGTGAAAAAAGAAAAGCATAATTTAAAAATAATATTCTGAACTATCCTATTCTTATCCTATGATTTACCAGCAGATATCCTGCCTGCCAACCGATTCTCCTGCGCAAACTTCTGCATGAGATTTCTCCTTTTCTGCTGGCAGTTATCTGGCTGGTGTGCATTTTGTTTGGGTCCAAGCACGTCATCTCATGTACAATCGAGTACTTCAGAGGGCATTTATCCAAGGCCTTTTTGCACATTTTTGAGAGCACAATCTGGCAATTTTTTTTAATCTGAAGGACACCAAGGTCACTTCCACTGCCTTTGGCTCCTGACTGTCTCTGACAAAAAGATGGTTTGTCAAATTTCCAGAATCTTTCTGCACACTCAGCCCAAGGTTAACACTACCTCAGCTGTACATATCAAACCAGCTCAAACTCCATGTTATTCACATATTTTTTACTTCACAATTGTTTGATACATTTGTATGTAAAGATACCAGTGAATTCACAGAAGTCCCACCTTGATGACAGCCATTCCTATATCCACCTCCTTTGGACTGAGCCAGAGTTTTTGCCTGTACAACAGCTGTACATGTTGCTACACAACACTTAAACATTCTATTTCCTCAATGAACTATTTTTTTTGCAGCAAAAGCCATGAAGCAGCAATAAAATCTTTAAAATATGCTTACCAATAAATATGGTTCTCCCATTTAAACACATGTAAAGATAAACCATGGATATTTAAAAATCATGGGTTCGTTAATGAGTTTAAATGTTATTGAATGGCTTACCTTAAACTTCTCCAGTAAGTCTTCAGCGGTGGAGTGGCTCATGTACTGTGATCCCAGAACCAGGACTGCACTCGAGAGCCATTCTCATAATTCACCCAATACCTGACATGCACATCCAGTTGTTTTCTTTTGATGGTCCTGTTCATACTTACGTCAAACATGACAACGAAGCTCCCTTTTAATATATGGAGCGAGTCCAAATCGTGCAAGAAAAGCGGTTTTATCTTTACCACAAGTGACCCTGCGAGTCAGGGAACATCACCCTGGAGACGGTGTGAATGTCATCATTGGACGTATAGGAGTGATGTCGGCAAACCGTTTGCAAAGCCCATAGCACTTCTGCTTTCAGTGTGGGTTGAGGAGGATGTACTGAAGGCATTATTTGTCATGGGATCCGGAGACACTGCCAAAACGGGTGTATGCCTATCTTTAGAGGTTGTACTTATCTCCACTGAATAAACATTTGAGGAAAATTTTTAGGTTAAAATCTGGGCTTATTCTATACTGAACAAAAATATAAACGCAACACTCTTGTTTCTGCTCCCATTTTTCATGAGATGGACTTAAAGACCTACAATTCATTCCAGATACACAATATTACCATTTCTCTCAAACATTTCTCACAAATCAGTCTAAATGTGTGATAGTGAGCACTTCTGCTTTGCTGAGATAATCCATCCCACCTCACAGGTGTGCCACATCAAGATGCTGATCTGACATCATGGGTAGTGCACAGGTGTACCTTATACTGCCCACAATAAAAGGCCACCCTGGAATGTGCAGTTTTTTGCTTTATTGGGGGTCTGGGGACTCAGAACCGGTCAGTATCTGGTGTGACCACCATTTGCCTCATGCAATGCAACACATCTTCTTCGCATAGAGTTTATCAGATTGTCAATTGTGGCCTGTGGAATGTTGGTCCACTCCTCTTCAATGGCTGTGCGAAGTTGTTGGATATTAGTGGGAACTGGTACACGCTGTCGTATACGCCGGTCAAGCACATCCCAAACATGCTCAACGGGTGACATGTCCGGTGAGTATGCTGGCCATGCAAGAACTGGGACATTTTCAGCTTCCAAGAACTGTGTACAGATCCTTGCAACATGGGGCCGTGCATTATCTGTCTGAGTGGCTGGTCTCAGACGATCTTGGAGGTGAACCTGCTGGATGTGGAGGTCCTGGGCTGGTGTGGTTACACGTGGTCTGCGGTTGTGAGGCCGGTTGGATGTACTGCCATATTCTCTGAAACGCCTTTGGAGACGGCTTATGGTTGAGAAATGAACATTCAATGCACGAGCAACAGATCTGGTTGACATTCCTGCTGTCAGCATGCCAATTGCACGCTCCCTCAATGCTTGTGGCATCTGTGGCATTTTGCTGTGAGACAAAACTGCACATTCCAGGGTGGCCTTTTATTGTGGGCAGTATAAGGTACACCTGTGCACTACCCATGATGTCAGATCAGCATCTTGATGTGGCACACCTGTGAGGTGGGATGGATTATCTCAGCAAAGCAGAAGTGCTCACTATCACTCATTTAGACTGATTTGTGAGAAATGTTTGAGAGAAATGGTAATATTGTGTATCTGGAATGAATTGTAGATCTTTAAGTCCATCTCATGAAAAATGGGAGCAAAAACAAAAGTGTTGCGTTTATATTTTTGTTCAGTGTACATTGATTTACAGAATCAAATTTAAAAAACAAAGATACACTGATTTTATACAGATTACTAACTTTTGGGGATCACAATACAAATCTAAATATTTTAGACAAGTTACTTATCTGCTTATTGAATGGTGGGCGAAAAAAATATCTGTATAGTGTCCATTATCTAAAACCCCGCAATGACGTAGTTTGTGTTGTTCTTAAAATAATATTAACTTAAACGGTCAATCTGATTTTCTGGAGGAAAAATAATAGTTTTGATGAATCAACAGCTTGGGAAAATAGTCGCTAGATTAATTCAAAGAAAAATTGTCTGTAGTTGCACCTCAACAGTATAACCAGTGATAATACTATATAAATAAAATTAAAGTAATGGCACCAGCATAGACAGACACAGTAACAGTACAGAATGAGGTAACAGTGGCAGTGTGAGGAAATGTCAGCGTCACTGGCTGGTTAACAGCAATGGGGAGGAAACTTGTCTCTAAATCTGGAAATGCTTGTGCAGATGGATGGATGGAAGGTGAAAAGTGACAGTGCTGGGTGGCTAGAGTCTCTCAAGGTGCTGCTTGCTTTTCTGAGGCAGCACTTGAAGACGATGCCTTTGACCGCCAGAAGCTGTGTGCCCGAGGAACTGGAAGCTGTTGAAGCCTCTACAGCATCCTCTGCGATGTAGATAGGACTTTGGGGAGTCATCCGTTTGCGAAAGTCCAGGATCAGCTCCTTGGTTTCTCTAGCGTTGAGGGTGATGTTGTTATACATGGTGAAGAGCTGGGCCTACAAATCCCAGCATTCAAGAGGTGAAAATACAGACTTAGAGGGAATTTGGGAAAAGTGAAAAAATCCTCTTTACTCGTGTCTGTATAAATCTCACCAAGCGTAACTTTGCAGATTAAAGACTGGCTGAGAGTGTAAATGTAAACGCTGATAAGGAGTCAGGAACAAAGTGCTCATGTAGTGCACACCTGGGTCCAGAGGGCCCTTGTTCAGATGGAAAACTGAACAGGCATCTTTTGTGCTAAATGACAGCCGGTGCTGCTCAAGATGATGGACACTATGGGGAAATAAAAAAAAAAAGAGTTTTGAATGAAAAGACACACAAGAGTAACAGTGCAGCCTTGGTCACGTCTCCCCAGCTCATGACTGGACCAGGCTCCACATTGACCCCAAAACTGGCTTTACACACAGGAAACTCACTGAAACTCAACACAACATTGTCCTGATCTTGCCTGGGGAGTTTCACCTGGTTACTGAGATGACCGGCAGCACAGACAGTCTTACCAGCAACAGATATGCTATTAAGGGGTGCGAAGCGTCTGCTGCCAGCACATGGCTTTATATCTGTCGGCTGCATTTGCGCTGCTCCTCCCTCCTATAAAGAGGACAGTTGAACAGCAGTGTGAAGAAAGGGCACAGAAGCAGAAGTCAGTGGAAAAAGCCCCATTACTAACCCTAAGCCCAACTTACTGCAAACAGCCCACTGTATTTCATATGTCTGCTTCATATTTTCCATTTAATTGCCATAATCTCTGGCAGTCAGTGACAAAAGTTATTTACCCTTAAACAGTACTGAGATTGAGTAGAGTGAGGTACTTAAGCGGTATTATGGAAGAATAAAAGCTGAGTCCCATGTCCAGGCGAGATGCGTAGCTGACAGGCTGATGAATGTTTCAAACTCTTACCTCCACCGTACTGACAGGAACGGCGAGCTGCTGTGGCATCATGGCATTAAACTTCTGTTTCTCCAGGGAAGAAAACAACCAAGACCAACCTTAATAATCCACACACTTTGAAGACTGACATAAATGGTAAATATGAGACGTAAATATCATCCAACACTACCAGGTACTCAGTGAATACTCAGTCATGCAGAAATATAATCTAAAGTTATAATTATGGGGACACGTGGCCGTCCACTGCAGGTGACAATGTCCTAAACTCTTTCATACTTAAAGAACACATACAGTTATTACTTTGTAAGGATGCATAAAACTCCAGTTCAGTAAATTTATGGAATATATACTGCAGCAACTACTTTATAGTCATTTATTAAGTAACTGACTTATTTCTTCCCTGCGGGAACTTGTAATTATGCTGAAATAAAAATGTAACTTAACAGCGTTAAAAAGAACTCAGGAATCCAGTCCAAAATGCTTTAGTTTGACATGTGATCAAAATTCAAACTAAATTTCATAGAGTAAACTAATACATGATAGCATCCATGCAAAAGATCAACGGCAGAACAGGGGCTCTTAAGGCAGACTGCATTAAAAAGGAATTAATCATCTCTCTCAATTTAAATTTGGGATAATAATTCTCTTCAGAAGCCTCCATAGAATAGTGCATCCATCCCCTCACTTATGTGTAGAGACGTATCCTAAGGCTCTGGCAACAACATTCAGGTCAACAGCATCAAAAATTTCACAGCTAGTTTTAAAACTTGTTTTTCACTTTACGTTACAGCAAGTTAGTTAATATTAAATTATTGCAACGTGCAGATTAATAGTCAGAAAAGGTTTTTGAAATTTACATAATGATAAATGAGAACTATATTTGATTACTAATTACTGTTGACTAATTTCCTGTCTGGACTTTTCCCCCTTCATTGTTAAAAGTCATTATATGTCTGGGTGCCAGTCAGTGGAAGCACACAGACACCTGGCCTATTCATTCAGCACCAGCCCATCAAGTAGAGAATTCAGCACCACGGACAGTGACCTGTGTTACTATGACATCAGGTCATTGGCTCTAAATATTTTTCTAGAAATAACTAAATGGCTCTATTGTAGAAATTTCCAGCCAGAGACTGGGTTCCTATATGAAGAGAATATTATTATTCAGACAAAGAAAATAAACTACAGAAAACTAGCTCTGCATGTCATCTCCCCTTTACTCCTTAAGCAGGGCACACGCACATCAACAAGTACCAATGCAGCAAATACAGATGAACAATTTCACAGCTTCAGAAGAAGTCAGATTTCTGTGTAATTCAGAGATTGTCAAAGACTTCTGATAGAACATTTTCTGCACTTGAGTCTAATTTCAAGATAAATTGCACCTGGGTCTATTAAAACAAGGTGATGCTGCCTGACCTACCAACCAAGGCTGGGGAGGAAACGTAGGAATACAAGGAAAGCAAGGAAGAAAAGCAGCCACCCTATCTCATGGTCACGGACACAAACATCAGGGAGTGTTATGAAGAAGACACCACACTTAGGACCATTGGTTTTACGCAGTGAATTACACCAGAGAGAGTTTTTACATTCTAGCTGTGTTATGTAACATTCCTCAGCCTTCAGCTTTTTTCCCCACACAATGCAGGACATGCAGGGGTGCCAAACAAAACAGTGGAGCTGCAGTGTAGCCAATTATTTCTTTCAGTAGTTTTAAGATGGTTTGTGAGGTTGTGTGTTAGAGATGGCGGTGAGCAACACTGAGGCATCTCAGGGAACCATGTTGCCCATATTAAAAAACATGCACGCATGCAACTCAGGCAATCCAGCATTTCTTATTTCAGTTACGTATGACACTGCATGTTGCGGTTTTACATGTTCACTACAAGTCAGTGGTTTTTTCCTTGTATGATTATGGCCACATTCACACCAAAAACACACTAGACATACTGTACAAGGCACTCAAGGGAAAAATTCTCAGAACACAAAGTGAATGTATCAACCGAAGAAGGATTTTTCCTTTTCGGAATATTCATTTTTTTCCATGTGGAACCACTGTCCATGATTCAATTGAGTGCATTCAAAGAATGATACATCAAAACTAATAGTGACAAAATATTCATTTAATATGCATTGTACATGAATGTAGGACTTAGATGTTGATGAATTTCTCATCAGTGAAGGGCATATACACTTAAGGGGTATTATGAAAAAAAAAGTTGAGAACCCAGAAGTAACTATCCGATTAAAGATGTAATCTGGTACATGTGCAGACCAGTGATGGATATGTAAATGATTCAAATTGCAAGGAGTTGGCATGTTTAATCACCAGACACAGGATGCCTCGTAGTCACATTAGACAGTGTTAACGGCACTTGACGGAGTTTGATAGGGTTGCATTGCGGGTTTACATGAAGCCAGGTGGTCATGTGCTGCAATTGCATGTGGGCCATGCGGATATCACAGTGGCCTGATATTGAAACCAATGGGCACGTGAGGCATCCACACACGTCGTGAAGTTTCTGGTCATCCAAGACAGACCACGCCAAGGAAGGATCGTCGGATTGTGCTCCAAGCATCACAGATCCCCATGACACCTGCGCCTGATATATGGACACAGCTACTGGACTCTCTACAACACCCTATATCATCGTGTCGCGATGACTGGCATCAGCTGGACTACGGGTTCACCGTCCCATGCATAGGCTGCCGTTCACAATAGCACAGAAACGGTTGCGTTTGGAGTGGTGTAGTCACTGGGAGGCATGGACTGATGGACTGATGACGACTGGCGTCCTACCATGTTCAGCGATACATCTCAGTTCTGCAGTACCACAGATGACCGTCATGTGCGTATGGTGGCGCTGCAGGGAGAGGAGCAATCCTGCCAATGCTGTGGAGTGACACACCACACTCTGACGGCACAGTGGTACACCAGTGACATCCTAGTAGTATCCGGGCCCAGGGGTGTGCTATACCCTACTGACATGGGACCAGCAGTGTGACCATACCGCCAACTCCGTGGTCCGTTTGATCTGATGATTATAATCATCGCGATACAGTCACATGCCCTTTCATCACATGCAGATTTCATTTTCACAACTTAGTCTGTTGCCCTTCACTTTTTTGCCACTGAGTTTGTGTTTTGACACTAAGTTGATGGGAATTGATTATTTAAGCGTCATCTAAAGAGCTTATATTAATTGGGTAAATTGCATAAGACTCACATGGTATTTTGAAAAGATTCCCATATGCGCTGATTAGCTGGGGTTGATCCAAGCAGCTGTGCACTTTTCTCCTGTAACATAAAAGTTTGCTTTTAGGACAGAAAACAAGGTTAAGACCATATTATGTAGTTTACATCTATCAAAATAAAACCAAAGTCACTGTTACCAAAAGAGTAACCATGTGTTATCAAATTTCCTAACATTTTGCTTCATCTTACTTTGGATGCCCATGGTTAGGAGAGAAGCAGAAATCTGCTCAATCATAAGAAAGACTTTTATTGCTACAGGGAGTGAGATCTTGTTGCAGGTGACAAGGCAGGATAGAGTGTGTTTAGAAAAATAATGAAGAGGGAATGTGAGTGTGAGCTATCGTGGCATCTGTGTATAACCCAATATGGCGGCATCCTTCTGAATGTAAATAACATAGCCGGCTTAATTAGCTTAATCAAGCGTAATTGAACTAAGGAAAATTTAGCAATATACTTTCCCTGCTTGGTGTGATAAATACAGCAGCAGCTGCTGGTGGACGGGCTACAAACAGACATCAAGAAGAAATCCCACCTCACAGCCATTTACTGTACCAAACCCCTTAATGTAACTTGTAAAGATGTAGGTATTGGCGTATTCACACATTCATTTGCAGTGTCCACTTCCTGTCCAGTAAATTTGGCAGGACGGAATTTGAATAACCTATAGGTCTGACTCATGTATGCGGCTGAAGGAGTAAAGATAGAATGGGTGAAGAATCCTGTTATACAGTCCTAGTAGACCGAGAACCACCTGATTGCTACTGTAGTTGGAATCAAGGGCTGAGCTGCATGGTGGCCTGGGGGACAATCATGAAAACACAGACCCACTGATATCCTCAAAACCCACAATCAAAAGGGGAGTCAGGCACGGTGGCCAACCACTTGGCCCGTTAAGCCACATGGTGGCCCGATGAGCAGGCAAACACACTATGGGCTAAGGGGTACAAGACAGAGGAGAGAATAGGATGGCCAGTGACATGTGAACAGGACAAGGCAGGGATGGATTCTGACATAGGTACCATACTACTTTGTTTAAATATGCCCAAGTGCATAGAATGTTTTAGTGCAAGTCTTAGACAATGGTATCTCTGAATGACACCGCAGTCTGACTCTTCCTGAAGGCCCTGAGAAGTTGTTTGTATGCACTTGCTGCCTTGACACTTGCTGATGTGCGTGTGCTCTGCTTGAGCAGTAAAGGGGAGATCACATGCAGAGATGATTTTCTGTAGCTTCTCAGTCCGAGTAAAAATAAAATCTTCTCGTTATATAGGAACCAAGTCTCTGGCTGGAAATTTCTACAACAGAGCCATTTAGTCATTTATAGAAATATACAGAGCCAATGAAGGAACCAGATGTCACAGCACAGTAACACAGGTCACTGTCCGTGGAACTGAATGAATAGGATAACCGGCCAATGTGTTTGTGTGCTTACACTGATTATATGTCAGGGGGGAAAATATTTATATCATTGAGGGGAAAAATGTAAAAATATATACAGTAAGGACAATATAATCGTAATTTAATGTATCCCTTCTGCTCTTTAAAAAGCACAATGTCTGACTGACAAATATGTCTATTATTAGCACATTTTAATAATTTAATTAATATTAAGCAGTACACCTATTTCCTGTAATCACTCTGCGTTAAAGCAATTTTTAAAACTAGCTGTGAACTGGATGCTGTTCTGACTGTTGTTGCCATGGTGCCTTATTTACTTTCAAATCGCATTGTCCACAACCTGATCAAAGGACCAAACTTTAAAATCAGTGCAGGGTAGTGTCGCAAGTAGTGATGCTTAGGCTTTAACCTATGTCCTGGAAAGAAAGAAAATCTACAAGCAAGATATTCTTGGATAAGAACGTCAAGGTATGCAACCTCTGGCAATAAAATTTTCTGTGCACAAATCAGCTCCACAATGTCTTTTAGCTGAAGGGTCAACTGCCAATCATCATCTGTGGGCTCTTTCACCTTGTCACACATGATCACAGGAAGAAGTCTTAGAAAATTCCAGTTCTGAACAGCCTGACCATAAAGCTTTACTCCATTGGAGTTTACTGCACATGGCTTACTCAACACATCAGAGCCACTGTACTTAAATTTCTTAATGCGTCTATTCAGAATTGAATAAGTGAACCACTTTTTCTGCTTGATGAAGTACTTCAGGTAAAGGGCTAAATCATAGGAAAGGATACCCTCAAAAATGTCATGGCCTAAACAAGGTGGCAGGCCAGGCATACAAACATCGAAGTAATTCAATGAATTAAAACTCAGATATTATACCTTCAACGTTTTGTTGTTCCTCAGACTGTAAAATGCATTTGGATCTGTTTGAAAATCTGTTCGGGTTGTTCGGCAATACCTGCAGAAATATTCAGAAAAACAAAAATTTTCTGTAAATCCACCGATATTATGAGACCCCAAATTGTCCCCTGCAATGCACAAAACAGTCCCTTTAACTTTTTCCTCTGCCACCGTTATTCCATTGTCTTCCAGGTCTTTTAAGTCTGCAATGAGCCTTGAGAAAACTTTGTCATGGCCAAAGTGTTTGAAGTCTTTTTCCTGACACAGCATTACAAGTGACATGTGGTCTGTACTTGATGAGGTGGTAAATTAGCCAGAGACAAATATACAGCTACTACTTTGTGCTGCTTTTTGCTGAACCTAATGGGTTCACCGCCTCAAAAGAATCTTGATATAGAATTAGTTTTAGACATGATGGGTTTTGAGAAAAGAACTCATTGTTTTTATATACCTGACCATCACTGACATCACAAAGCACATCAGTGTATGGTACGTATGTACCCTGTGCAGCACAATTCTGCCATAAGTCTGACTCCAGTAAATGTCTCAAAGTGTCTTTCAATGGAACATAGTAGGCAAACCTCTGTGACCTTGTTTCATCCCTTCCTAAGTACAACTTTACAGGTTCTGTGTATCTAAACATCTGTTTAAAAGCCCTAGTTCTTTAAAAATTGGTTCTCATTGGTCCTTCATGACTAATGGTGAAAAGGTCAGATTCCTTCACAACATCACATATACTACCAATAACCTCATCTGTTAATTCAGTTAAGTCACTTTTCAGGAATGCACTTAATTTATTCAAAGTATATGTCTGTCCTAGTTCATGTATGCTTAGCATCTCTTCAATAATATTTTGTATAGTTGATGCTGGCAGAAGAAACTGCCCATGTAATTTCAAGTAGAAAAGAGAAATATTTCTAAGAAAAAGGTCACTGAAATTTTCTGTAAGATGGACTTCACCTTCATCAGTCTCACTAAATCTCTCTGTAGGGCCTGTAACTAACGGTTCAGTTTCAAGAAACTGAGAAACTGTCTCCTTATAAAGATCTCTTATACTGTCCACAGAACATTGTCTGTGTTTCCTGGACATGTAGGCTGTAAACGACGATCTCACAGTGAACGTATGGTCGCATCCTGTCACCGGACATGTCACAACACGTCCTTCGGCTATATGTTCCTTTAAGTGAGCTGTTAGTGATCTGACATCGCGACATTGGCGCTGGCACATAGACATATTACACGTAAACACCGTAAGGGCATTTGTAGTATCAATATATGAATCTGTGTTATGTTTACGGTAAAAATGAGCCTTAAATTCCCCATATGAACGAAACGTATTGTGGCAATCTGTAGCGCCACACTTGAACACGCATCGTGGTTCATGACGGTGAAGTTTGACATGTAAAACATGTTCCCTAAGGGTTTGCACTGATGTTCCACAGAAATAACAACTAAACATTGTAACTGCGTGAACAAACAGGCACTCTATTGCTGTTTTAAACACCTAAATGCTGTTTCACATCCCGCTTGCAAATCTAAGTTTTACATGTGCTGCCAAGATACGTTCATGCGCCGTCAACACGGTACATGCTACTCGTGTTTAAAACCACACACTGCTTAACACTGCTTAAAACGATTTAATTTAACTTACCAATTTGCCCAGACACATTTATTTTATTTTATATTCCCACTAGTTTGTAGATTTTTTTTAAATGTTATGTTTGTTATTGGGTGCTTTCCACTTCATGTACCCACATACAGCGCTGGCTTAAAGCAATACATTCTGGTCCTGACGCAATGCATTGTGGTTAGATTTTTATCGTCCGCTGCATTATGTCACCATGTCACGTCGTACAAAAACCTCGCGAGAGCAAGACAGATCATCCTGCACCTCTTAAGTGTTATGTAGTTTTGCCTGAAACGCAAAAATAAAACAAAGCAATTAAAGCCGATCAGTGGCTCAAATTCTGCTGTAGCGATTGAAGAACTTTTGTCGGAAGTTGGATTCGAACCCATGCCTTACTTCGGAGAACAGAATACCCCTTACTTTGAAAGGCCATTTTCGCTGCGCAGGAGGCTTTAGACCGCTCGGCCATGGGGCAGTTTCCAGTTGAACCCTAAGGAGTAGGTTAAGTCCAGCCTTGGCTTCCAAGCTGACGTTTTTCTACATATGTGCTTGTGTATCATGGACAGTAAGAGGGGGCAGGCAAGGAGAGAATTTCTCTCTTTGGGGATCAATAGAGTGTTGTTATTATAACGTCTAAAACGTATGATGGTCTGTCGATAAATCAATAACAATATCAATGAAGTCAATGTTTATCTAAAGGAATCAGAATTCAGGAAAAGCCAGGGGCCGGACCGAGTGTAGGGGGCGTGGCCAGAGACAGCCTGCTGACTGTTCCAAATCATGGGTGCATGTTACAAGTCCGGAACATATTTTAACTTAGTACTAACTTAGCATCATATTTGATCTGATTCGACTGAATATCCCAGGTTTCCATCTCTCATGCATCTGGTGTGACGTGTTTTCAGACTCTCAGGCTGGCGCAAAGAAATCTTACGGGAATTGAACGTCTCACTCCGGTCAGCTGACCAAAGTTGGTAACCTTGGTATTGTGTGTAGGAGATTCGGTATAACTATAATTTCGTTCTCCATTTACATGCCCGTAGTGTCTTTAAGTGTTATGTAGTTTTGCCTGAAACGCAAAAATAAAACAAAGCAATTAAAGCCGATCAGTGGCTCAAATTCTGCTGTAGCGATTGAAGAACTTTTGTCGGAAGTTGGATTCGAACCCACGCCTTACTTCGGAGAACAGAATACCCCTTACTTTGAAAGGCCATTTTCGCTGCGCAGGAGGCTTTAGACCGCTCGGCCATGGGGCAGTTTCCAGTTGAACCCTAAGGAGTAGGTTAAGTCCAGCCTTGGCTTCCAAGCTGACGTTTTTCTACATATGTGCTTGTGTATCATGGACAGTAAGAGGGGGCAGGCAAGGAGAGAATTTCTCTCTTTGGGGATCAATAGAGTGTTGTTATTATAACGTCTAAAACGTATGATGGTCTGTCGATAAATCAATAACAATATCAATGAAGTCAATGTTTATCTAAAGGAATCAGAATTCAGGAAAAGCCAGGGGCCGGACCGAGTGTAGGGGGCGTGGCCAGAGACAGCCTGCTGACTGTTCCAAATCATGGGTGCATGTTACAAGTCCGGAACATATTTTAACTTAGTACTAACTTAGCATCATATTTGATCTGATTCGACTGAATATCCCAGGTTTCCATCTCTCATGCATCTGGTGTGACGTGTTTTCAGACTCTCAGGCTGGCGCAAAGAAATCTTACGGGAATTGAACGTCTCACTCCGGTCAGCTGACCAAAGTTGGTAACCTTGGTATTGTGTGTAGGAGATTCGGTATAACTATAATTTCGTTCTCCATTTACATGCCCGTAGTGTCTTTAACCGGCTGCACAAACTGGATCCGCCTCCATTACGACACAACTTTGCCCTTATTGGCTTAAGAATTTAGTCACATACATGACGTATATCTGCTATTTCTCCCGAGAAGCAGGTAAAGCAGTGGTAACTGCTTTGTAGTTAATTTACCTGGTAAAATTAAGTTTAAATAAATGATATAAATACTGTAATAGTACTCGTGAGCTTTGTTTATTTGTTATTAGTTATTGTAATGTTGCGCTGCTTTATTTGTTTAATCGTCTAGTCTGTGGAGACATTCAAGTTAATCAAATAAGAATTGCACTGTACACTGTACATGACCATAAAAACTTTGTATCCTTGAAATAAATGTTTTTGATCTTTTCCTTGGCAGTTATCTTTTTACACAGGGCCTCTATGTACACGATAGTTTTTTTTTTCACGACTAACAGTATGGATCAGGAGTTGGTTATTGTAAAAGAAGTAATGTGCATGCAGGTGATATTTGTATAGATTTATCCACACCCTTGTAGCAGTGCTGCCATTGCAGTCAGATCTCGCAAACTAGGAGTATTAGTTGTCTTTATTTCTCTTTATTTCTTGACGCCAACCCTCTCCATTAATCCGGGCTTGGGACTGGCACCTACCTGAGCTGGCTTGCTCCCTTAAGTGGCTGGGTTAGGCTAAACTATATATATATATTTACCAAGACTACAATAAAACATCTCGAAATGTGTAGTCTAGCAAAACGCAGTTTAAAGAAGGTAGCCTACCTGGCGAAATTGCAAACAAATTAAGGGCGTTAGGCAGCCTTTAGATCCTACCCATCATGCACTGCAGTTTTTTGCTAATTCCTCAAATGGAAAACTGTCCATCCATCCATCCATTTTCCAAACCGCTTATCCTACTGGATCGCGGGGGGTCTGGAGCCTATCCCGGAAGCAATGGGCACGAGACAGGGAACAACTCAGGATGGCGGGCCAGCCCATCGCAGGGCACACTCACACACTATTCACTCACGCATACACTCCTATGGGCAATTTAGCAACTCCAATTAGCCTCAGCATGTTTTTGGACTGTGGGGGAAACCAGAGTACCCGGAGGAAACCCCACGATGACATGGGTAGAACATGCAAACTCCACACACATGTGACCCAGGTGGAGACTCGAACCCGGGCCCTAGAGGTGTGAGGCAACAGTGCTAACCACTGCACCACCATGCTGCCCCCTAAATGGAAAACCATTAAATACAAAAGGAAAACAAAAGTGCTGTAAGACTGTATACTTATGTGTATGTTAGTAAAGGCTGTAGCTGACACAACGGACCCCACTAATTAGAAAGGGGTAATTGTACACATGTGGCATCCAGTATGTTCTTCTATAACAGTTTTTAAAAAAAAAAAAAAACTCACATTACACAAATTGGCACTATCAAAACGAGGATTATGGGGAAAATGGGGACTGTGATGGAGATTACATACACGTAGGCATGGTATTTAGTTTTTTTTAATCTGGTCACCTTCCAGAGTAATTGTAAACTAAAACCATCTTCACCCTATTTGATTCTTTATAAATGGACAATCAGTCGTGCAGTAAATGGGGGTATAGAGAGACACAGAGCTTGTCTAACAAGAAACCCTGGGAAGCTAACATTAATAGGGTGGGTATGGATAGCAAAACCATTGATACAGATTACAGATTTATATCTCACCTGAACCCTGGCGGGCTCCGTGCCAATAGGGGTTGGGATTAGGGTTAGTTAACTTAAGTAGTAATATTGATGTGTATATTCTCCTATTCTCCAGTCAGTGAATCGTGAAACGTAATGTTAATATGTTTCTATACCTATATGTTCTGCTTAAAAACCCATAAAGGCAAGCACAGTGTTTAGACATTCTGTTACTTAGACTAGTAAACACTAAGATCCTTCAGCTTTCAATTAACCTGACACAACAGTCTAAACAACAAATGTGTGCCATGTCATTTGTCATCTTTACATCTTGTATCCTTTATATGGTAATTGGATTTTCAAGGTGGAATTGCAGGTCGATCATTTTAAGGATCTAGATGTAAACCTCCCTGGTGTTGCTTTAATATTTTTTTTGCACAATTTGCTTCACACACTTCCTCCAGCAGAGAAGCTTACAATACTACACCCCACCAAATGACTGGATGATGCCTTTTTATTTAAGGTCTGGCTGTGAGCCTCGATTACCGATACACTATCTTCAGGCTCCTGCCGGGATCAGTCAGTATGGTGGACCTTTGGAGGAATGGGTACAAAACCATCAGGAAAGTTTGCAGGTGCTTCAAGAGTATGTGAAGGCTTAGTTGGAGGAACAAGCCACACCACGAAATCGGAAACACAATGAGTTGGTTAATGATTAGGGGTTTGATGAAGGTCAGCTGGTGTGTTTGCGGAACCATGTTCGAGGTAAAATACAGGATCATTGGGATGCCTGTTTGTATATGGTAGTTCGGTGTCCCCAAGATCAGGGTGCAGTTTACTCTGCAACTCCAATGGAGGGGGACGGGGTTGTCCGTCAAGTTCACCGAACAGAGTTGCGTCCAGTACCACAGGGGGTTGTTATGTCAGGGGAAGATGTTCTGGTAATGTCTCCTGAGTCTGGGTTGCCCACAGGGGCAACAGAAATGGAATCGGATGAGGACTCTGTGATTTTACGGGGACAGGGCTGGTGGGAGGGGTCGCAATAGAGCATCCACAAGTAGGCCTCGTATAATGGAGGAGGTTATGTCCCCCCCGAGGTGTAGAGACCAGTTAAACGTTCGGTGAGGTCCACCACTGGTCATCATACCAACCCTTATAAGTTACCACGGTCAGTGAATGATCGTTCGGTTGGGGAGGAAGACCAGTGGTTTGGGGATAGAATTCTTAGCTGTGATCGTTGGGTCATCAATTTCATTTTGGGGGATGGATTGTAGCCAGGCAATTATAGGCAGGTATAGGAACTGCAGTTCGGACTGGAGGCATAGCCGGGGCGAGATGGCTGTGCATGTTCCGATGGTAGGGCATATTGGCAAAGGAGCAGGCACGGGAAAGACAGGCAGGGTCCTGATAGATTTGGTGGAGCATCGGCGGGCATATTGAATTTGCAGTGTAGCAGCCTTTCTGTTTGCTTGTTTCAGGGGTGAACAATCTTATCCGCAAAGGGCCGGTGTGTATGCAGGTTTTCGCTGCAACTCCCTAATTAGATTTCTAATTAGAGGACTGATTAGCTGAAGAGTCCTCATACCTGGTTTTGAAGAGCTGACCTAAAGGTTACCCCAAAAACCTGTTTTTTTTTTGTTTGAATGGGGCAGTGAGTCATGGGGTAAACTACTGTTCTTTAGGGGTTTTCAAGGTGGAATTACGGGTCGATAATTTTAAGGATCAGGTTGTAAACCTCCCTGGTGTTGCTTTAATATGTTTTATCTGAGGTTGTATCGTGTATTATCAAGCCAGCCGGCTTAGTGGCCTCGGGAGCGGGGTTTAGTGGGAGCAGCTGGCTAGTTTTATTTTATTTTTTGTTTGTGTCTTTTTCTTTGTTGTATGTATATTTTGGGTTCATTATTAGGCAGGCTGGGCCTTTTGGCACCTGTAGTCTGGGTGCTGGATTGCCCATAGGGGTCTTTTTTATTGCTGTGATTTGCTGTGTCATTCACTAGTGTGATTTGTGCTGGATGTGTTTTTAAGGTTGTGCTGTGGCGTGTACCTGAGCAAACTTTGGGCAACCTGTTCTCTTGTTGGCTTTATTGACAAAGGGTGGATTAGTCTAATTACGGCCTGCTACAAATAGCTGCATATAACGTATAAAAAAAATCACCTTATGGGTGCTCCGTAGGGTAGCAAGATCTTGAGTTTTTTTTACAGTACTCGGGTACGTTTTAAAATTTTCGACCAATCAGCAAACATTATTCTGACAGCATAGCTGGGAAACCAATGAAAAGTGAGTGCAACGTTCTAGAACTTGACTTCGGGTTGACGCTCCCTATAAAAGAGCTGGGTACTGCTTCAAGGCGTTCAGTTGGCGCTACCTCCTGATAGAGTAGCACTGTACGGCTCTTGTTCCGTAAAACAACATCAAAAGGATGAAAAAAAAAACAATATTTAAAGAAGACGAAAAAAATCAATTTTTAAAGAAGACGAAAAAAACATCGTCTAAAAAAATAAGCCAAAAAAATAATATCCGAAGAAGGAAAAACATGCAAAGTAAAAAAAAACAAACAAAAATAAAAAACAATATCCAACGAAGAAGGAAAAAAACATCCAAAGGGAGAAAAGAAGAACTGAAGGGCCAACGAGGTAGGAGGAAATACAAATTTCGTTTCAGCACCGTTGGAGTGCCAAGCCGTGAAAAGCATTTGGCCAGAAGACAAGGTAAGTGTTGTATCTGTTATTTTAAAACAGCGCTTTTCAAAATGCTGCTTTATAATCGTTTGAGATCGTTAGCCAGTGTGACAGCTGAAGGCTTTTTGAGTTTACCAACATAAAGTTTTATTTCTGTATTAGGACATTGTCAGGAACAATGATGTGTTCATCGCTATGATGTGGTCAAAAAGCGATGCATTGAATCTTAGAAACATTTGTGATTTTTCAAACGATGCTTTTCCTTTTATTTAATCAGTAAAATTTCCATCGGTTTTATATAGTGCCCCTTGAAATATGTCTTTAGCTCATTTTCCGGGCATTTTACTAGAATGCATCCTGAGAAATACACAAGCTCTGCTGCATTTCCGTGCCTCGATGTTTAGTGCCGAGTATAATTGTTGCAGTTGCCTTTTATATATTCCATGAGACCTGTTGGTACCAAGAGAAGTGTGAGACTGTCAGGGTGAATTTATCATACAATCGCACGCATAAATACCTGAGGGTTGCCAGTCCTTTTGCGTTGTTACAGGAGGACTAGAGCTGACGAGTGTGTTTCTACACACTATCAAGGGCATTGTAGTACAGTTTTCTCAGGTGGGAGAATGCTGCCGATCTCCTATTTGACAATACAGCCCTTGATATATTAGAATATTACAGAACTAGAAGCCTTTTGCAAGGAAGAATGTGAGAAAATCCCAAGTACAAGAACTGAAAGCCTTTCAGCTGGCTATAAGAAGCGCTTGTAAGCTGTGATATCTGGCAGAGGAGGTGTTACTAAGTACTGATTACGTAGGGTGCCCAAACTTTTGCAGAGTGCCATAATAATGTTTTTATTTTGTAATTTTGTTCAATTTATGGCATAAAAAGTAACTATTCATCAATGTTTGCTGAAAATATTGTGTATTTTTCCCCCAGTTCCTAAAGAGACTGTATTAACTGATATTGTTGCTTTTGTAATTGAAAAGATGTTATTTGTCAAGGGGTGCCAAACCTTTGCATAAGACTGTACACAGTGTGTGTATGTGTTTATGTGAGTGTGTGTCTGTGTGTGTGTGTGTATATATATATATATATGTGTGTGTGTGTGTATATATTTCTGTATATGCATGTGTATATATATATTTATATATAGTTCACACACATTCAAACTTATTTGAATACACATTCAAAATTATTTTTATTATTATTATTTTCGTTTTTTTTTTTTTTTTGTGTTTTAAAATTTTTTATTTTTGCAATGGAAATAAAAATAAAGCAGTCCTCCGTAGAGGAGGGGTGGTGGAGGGAATATATATATATATATACATATATATAAAATAATTGTCACACAACTGGGGTGACATGCCTTTCCTGCTCACCCAATTTTAGTGCACTTTAGTTATGCATAATGACCTTCTAGTCTCGATACACCCATATATATATATGTATATATATATATAGTTTTTTTTGTTTTTTTTTTTGCAATAGACAATAAAAATAACGCAGTTCTCCGTAAAGGAGGGATGGTGGATGGAATATATATATACATATATATAAAATAATTGTCACACAACCTGGGTGACATGCCTTGCCTGCTCACCCAGTTTTAGTGCACCTTAGTTATTCATAATGACCATCTAGTCTCGATACACCCATAAATATATATGTATATATATATAGTTTTTTTTGTTTTTTTTTTTGCAATAGACAATAAAAATAACGCAGTTCTCCATAAAGGAGGGATGGTGGATGGAATATATATATACATATATATAAAATAATTGTCACACAACTTGGGTGACATGCCTTGCCTGCTCACCCAATTTTAGTGCAACTTAGTTATCCATAATGACCAACTAGTCTCGATACACCCATATATATATATATATGTACATATATATATAGTTTTTTTATTAGCAATAGAAAAGAAAAATAACGCAGTTCTCCGTAAAGGAGGGATGGTGGATGGAATATATATATATATATATACATTTATATAAAATAATTGTCACACAACCTGGGTGACATGCCTTGCCTGCTCACCCAATTTTAGTGCACCTTAGTTATCCATACTGACCATCTAGTCTCGACACACCCATATATATATATATATATATATATATATATATGTATATATATAGATATTTTTTCTTTTTCTTGTGTTTTTTTTTCGCAATGGATATTAAAAATAAAGCAGTCCTCCGTAAAGGAGGGGTGGTGGAGGGAATATATATATACATATATATATAAAATAATTGTCACACAACCTGGGTGACATGCCTTGCCTGCTCACCCAATTTTAGTGCAACTTAGTTATCCATAATGACCAACTAGTCTCGATACACCCATATATATATATATATATGTACATATATATAGTTTTTTTATTAGCAATAGAAAAGAAAAATAACGCAGTTCTCCGTAAAGGAGGGATGGTGGATGGAATATATATATATATATATATATATATATATATATATATATATATATATATATATATATATATACATTTATATAAAATAATTGTCACACAACCTGGGTGACATGCCTTGCCTGCTCACCCAATTTTAGTGCACTTTAGTTATCCATACTGACCATCTAGTCTCGACACACCCATATATATATATATATATATATATATATATGTATATATATATAGATATTTTTTCTTTTTCTTGTGTTTTTTTTTCGCAATGGATATTAAAAATAAAGCAGTCCTCCGTAAAGGAGGGGTGGTGGAGGGAATATATATATACATATATATATAAAATAATTGTCACACAACCTGGGTGACATGCCTTGCCTGCTCACCCAATTTTAGTGCAACTTAGTTATCCATAATGACCAACTAGTCTCGATACACCCATATATATATATATATATGTACATATATATAGTTTTTTTATTAGCAATAGAAAAGAAAAATAACGCAGTTCTCCGTAAAGGAGGGATGGTGGATGGAATATATATATATATATATATATATATATATATATATATATATACATTTATATAAAATAATTGTCACACAACCTGGGTGACATGCCTTGCCTGCTCACCCAATTTTAGTGCACTTTAGTTATCCATACTGACCATCTAGTCTCGACACACCCATATATATATATATATATATATATATATATATATATATGTATATATATAGATATTTTTTCTTTTTCTTGTGTTTTTTTTTCGCAATGGATATTAAAAATAAAGCAGTCCTCCGTAAAGGAGGGATGGTGGATGGAATATATATATAAAATAATTGTCACACAACCGGGGTGACATGCCTTGCCTGCTCACCCAATTTTAGTGCACCTTAGTTATTCATAATGACCATCTAGTCTCGATACACCCATAAATATATATGTATATATATATAGTTTTTTTATTAGCAATAGAAAAGAAAAATAACGCAGTTCTCCGTAAAGGAGGGATGGTGGATGGAATATATATATATATATATACATTTATATAAAATAATTGTCACACAACCTGGGTGACATGCCTTGCCTGCTCACCCAATTTTAGTGCACTTTAGTTATCCATAATGACCATCTAGTCTTGATACACCCATGAATATATATGTATATATATATATATATATATATATATATATATATATATATAGTTTTTCTGTTTTTTTTTTGCAATAGACAATAAAAATAACGCAGTTCTCCGTAAAGGAGGGATGGTGGATGGAATATGTATATGCATATATATAAAATAATTGTCACACAACCTGGGTGACATGCCTTGCCTGCTCACCCAATTTTAGTGCACCTCAGTTATCCATACTGACCATCTAGTCTCGACACACCCATATATATATATATATATATATATATATATATATGTATATATATAGATATTTTTTCTTTTTCTTGTGTTTTTTTTTCGCAATGGATATTAAAAATAAAGCAGTCCTCCGTAAAGGAGGGGTGGTGGAGGGAATATATATATACATTTATATAAAATAATTGTCACACAACTGGGGTGACATGCCTTGCCTGCTCACCCAATTTTAGTGCACCTTAGTTATCCATAATGACCAACTAGTCTCGATACACCCATAAATATATATATATATATGTACATATATATAGTTTTTTTATTAGCAATAGAAAAGAAAAATAACGCAGTTCTCCGTAAAGGAGGGATGGTGGATGGAATATATACATACATATATATAAAATAATTGTCACACAACCTGGGTGACATGCCTTGCCTGCTCACCCAATTTTAGTGCAACTTAGTTATCCATAATGACCAACTAGTCTCGATACACCCATAAATATATATGTATATATATAGTTTTTTTTTTTTCGCAATGGACAATAAAAATAACGCAGTTCTCCGTAAAGGAGGGATGGTGGATGGAATATATATATAAAATAATTGTCACACAACCGGGGTGACATGCCTTGCCTGCTCACCCAATTTTAGTGCACCTTAGTTATTCATAATGACCATCTAGTCTCGATACACCCATAAATATATATGTATATATATGTATTGTTTTTTTTTTTTTTTTTTTTTGCAATAGACAATAAAAATAGCGCAGTTCTCCATAAAGGAGGGATGGTGGATGGAATATATATATACATATATATAAAATAATTGTCACACAACCTGGGTGACATGCCTTGCCTGCTCACCCAATTTTAGTGCAACTTAGTTATCCATAATGACCAACTAGTCTCGATACACCCATATATATATATATATATATGTACATATATATAGTTTTTTTATTAGCAATAGAAAAGAAAAATAACACAGTTCTCCGTAAAGGAGGGATGGTGGATGGAATATATATATATATATATATATATATATATATATATATATATATATATATATATATATATATATATATACATTTATATAAAATAATTGTCACACAACCTGGGTGACATGCCTTGCCTGCTCACCCAATTTTAGTGCACTTTAGTTATCCATACTGACCATCTAGTCTCGACACACCCATATATATATATATATATATATATATATGTATATATATAGATATTTTTTCTTTTTCTTGTGTTTTTTTTTCGCAATGGATATTAAAAATAAAGCAGTCCTCCGTAAAGGAGGGATGGTGGATGGAATATATATATAAAATAATTGTCACACAACCGGGGTGACATGCCTTGCCTGCTCACCCAATTTTAGTGCACCTTAGTTATTCATAATGACCATCTAGTCTCGATACACCCATAAATATATATGTATATATATATAGTTTTTTTATTAGCAATAAAAAAGAAAAATAACGCAGTTCTCCGTAAAGGAGGGATGGTGGATGGAATATATATATATATATATATATATATATATATATATATATATATACATTTATATAAAATAATTGTCACACAACCTGGGTGACATGCCTTGCCTGCTCACCCAATTTTAGTGCACTTTAGTTATCCAGAATGACCATCTAGTCTCGATACACCCATGAATATATATGTATATATATATATATATATATATATATATATATATATATATATATATATATATATAGTTTTTCTGTTTTTTTTTTGCAATAGACAATAAAAATAACGCAGTTCTCCATAAAGGAGGGATGGTGGATGGAATATGTATATGCATATATATAAAATAATTGTCACACAACCTGGGTGACATGCCTTGCCTGCTCACCCAATTTTAGTGCACCTTAGTTATCCATACTGACCATCTAGTCTCGATACACCCATATATATATATATATATATATATATATATATATATATTTATATATATATATATATATGTACATATATATAGTTTTTTTATTAGCAATAGAAAAGAAAAATAACGCAGTTCTCCGTAAAGGAGGGATGGTGGATGGAATATATATATATATATATACATTTATATAAAATAATTGTCACACAACCTGGGTGACATGCCTTGCCTGCTCACCCAGTTTTAGTGCACCTTAGTTATCCATAATGACCATCTAGTCTCGATACACCCATAAATATATATGTATATATATATATATATATATATAGTTTTTTTATTTTTTTCGTAATGGACAATAAAAATAACGCAGTTCTCCGTAAAGGAGGGATGGTGGATGGAATATATATATACATATATACATTTATATAAAATAATTGTCACACAACCTGGGTGACATGCCTTGCCTGCTCACCCAGTTTTAGTGCACCTTAGTTATCCATACTGACCATCTAGTCTCGATACACCCATAAATATATATACTGAACAAAAATATAAACGCAACACTCTTGTTTCTGCTCCCATTTTTCATGAGATGGACTTAAAGACCTACAATTCATTCCAGATACACAATATTACCATTTCTCTCAAACATTTCTCACAAATCAGTCTAAATGTGTGATAGTGAGCACTTCTGCTTTGCTGAGATAATCCATCCCACCTCACAGGTGTGCCACATCAAGATGCTGATCTGACATCATGGGTAGTGCACAGGTGTACCTTATACTGCCCACAATAAAAGGCCACCCTGGAATGTGCAGTTTTTTGCTTTATTGGGGGTCTGGGGACTCAGAACCGGTCAGTATCTGGTGTGACCACCATTTGCCTCATACAATGCAACACATCTTCTTCGCATAGAGTTTATCAGATTGTCAATTGTGGCCTGTGGAATGTTGGTCCACTCCTCTTCAATGGCTGTGCGAAGTTGTTGGATATTAGTGGGAACTGGTACACCTGTGCACTACCCATGATGTCAGATCAGCATCTTGATGTGGCACACCTGTGAGGTGGGATGGATTATCTCAGCAAAGCAGAAGTGCTCACTATCACACATTTAGACTGATTTGTGAGAAATGTTTGAGAGAAATGGTAATATTGTGTATCTGGAATGAATTGTAGATCTTTAAGTCCATCTCATGAAAAATGGGAGCAAAAACAAAAGTGTTGCGTTTATATTTTTGTTCAGTGTATGTATATGTATACATATAGTTTTTTTTGTGTTTGTGAAAACGGGTCTTTAATCGGGGAAACGGAGCGGGTAGAGCAGGACGGAACGCAGGCATTGACAAACTACAATGACGGACAGGGCAAACAGGTAAGACCAGGACTTAAAATAGGTCATGACTAATCAAAGTAATCGGGCAAAGCAGGAGACGATCAGGGAAGCACACGTGGGTAATCAGGGGGCGTGGCACACACGAGGAGCGGACAAGCCGGGCATATATGTATATCTATATAAAACCTCATTAATGAGGGACAGGGAACAGAACGGACAGACAGAACTGGCACAGGGGAAGGAGCCAGGACAAGACTTGACATAAGACAGGAAAGGCAGAGAAACAGATCAGAAAGGGGGACACGGAGGGAACAGGCAGGACAAAAGGACCGGGAGTGAACGAAGGGAACATCGGGGAAAGAGGAGCAGAAGCCAGAGGGACGAGGGACAAAGAGAGGAGGGACAGAGACAGGAGGAACAAAGCGAGGGGGAGCAGAGGCAGGAGGGACAAAGACGGGAGGCCAGGGAGAGAAGGAGGGGGAACCAAGAGGAGCCCGAGGGAGACCCAGCGGGCGACGGGAGGCAGCCGGAAGGGCTGCAGGCGGCCGGGAGGCCGGAGCCGGAGGGGCCGAGGAGACGGGGTGAGGGACAGACGCAGGGACGAAGGAGGGAGTCGGAGGGGAGACCAGGGAAGGGGACGAAGGAGCTGGAAGGGACCCTGGCGAGGGCAAGGAGAGAGGGGGAGCCGCAGCAGACGGCGACGTCCTCCGACACGCCAGAGCGGGAGGACCAGCAGGCGAATGAGGAGCCGCCGTCGGGGGGCCCGCAGGCAACCGATAAGACGCCGGAGGAGGGACCGAGGCAGGGCGACGAGGCCGCGGAGGGGGACCCGCAGACGACAGCCGACCCGGAGGGCCAGGACCCGCAGGTGCCGACCAAGCCCTAGCGCCGGCGAGGGAGGGCGAGCCAGGGGGCTGGGCGGGTGGGACCCCAGCCGTGCGTCTGTGTCCTCTCCCCTTATGGGACACAGACATAAGGACCTGCGGCCGGGGTCGGGCTCGTCGGGGTGAGGGTACCAGAGTCACAGGGGGAGAAGGGACTGGAGTGGGGCCAGGGACTGGAGCTGCAGGCTGCAGAGGGGGCGCCTGCCCGGGAGCTGCAGGCAGGGAAAGCGCCTCGGACGTGGGCGCGGTAGCTGCAGGCAGCGGAGACGGCTGCTCGGGCTCTGGGGCCGCAGGGGGCACTTATTTTATTATATAAAATAAGTGTCACACAACCGGGGTGACATGCCTTGCCTGCTTGTGGGATGAGGAAGACTCAGGGACTGGAAATGGGATTAAAACTGAAGATGTGCTCATTCCTTTGTGTATTTACAAATTTTCCTTCCGTCAGACATGAGGAGTTTGCTGCTATATTTGGCACTAATAGAGATTCTGATGCTGCTATTTTTATTGTCTATTAGTTTGTTATTATTTACAAGTTCTGTTGTGTTTTTGCATTTTTCTCTTCTGGTTAATTAACTGCTGTCTGTTTGCTGTGAAGTATGAGTGTGGTGAGTAAGACTCAGGGACTGGAAGTGGGATTACAACTAAAGATAACATGCTTATTCCTTTTTGTATTGTTTACAAATTTCCTTCCGTCAAACATGAGGAGTTTGCTGCTATATTGTGCACTAACAGAGATTCTGATGCTGCTATTTTTATTGTTTATAAATGTGTTATTGTTTCCAAGTTGAGTATTCAATAAATGCTAAATTGAGAAATTTTGTGTATCGTTTGTTATTATTAGTGTGATATTTTACCATGCAAATAGAGGGGAAAACGTCCAATTATCGGCCAAAAAAAATCAGCAGCATATATCGGCCATCGCCTGACCCTTGACTTGAAAAACCCATATCGGTCGACCTCTAGTAACAGTACATTCTGTCCAATTCATCCATCGAGTTAAGTCACACACCCACTTGAGGGGGCACTCCGGCAGACGTGAGGATGGGGATGTTCTTTCCGCTATAACATCCACTGCAGAAGTACATCTCGCTCCTGTTCACAGGGCTTACTTCAATGATGAAGCAGGGCTGGTTGTCTGGACAAGAAGTTGTCCTGCTGCTGGGTCTCGGTGCCGTTTTTCCACCTAAGCTTGAAGGTGGAAATGTGTTCCAACTTGGTCCCTGGGACTGCAGCATAGCCAAACATCGCGAGCAGCGTCGGCCACACCCACCACCAGAACCATCACACCGTCCTATACACATAAAGAAGAACTAAAACATAGAGTGTTGTGACAATCTATGCGTTAATGTTTGGCAGCATAGGTGATTCATTAAAATTATACCGAAGAATGGAAAATGTGATATTTAGAATATTTTTTGCCATTTAGTAGCTAATTTAAGCACTTACCCAATGCCTCAATTTGTTTTAGGTCAGTAATGTCTGAGCCAAAAGAATGAATGTATGAATTTAATACAATTCACCCACTCCCACCCACACACAAATCTGAAATTCAATTTAAGACACTTCTTAAACATTAGTGCATTAACAAAAAAGGAAAATCTTAAGAGATTCAGTAGGATTTTCTATGTTAGACTTAAGCTAATAGTTCAATAGTTTTTACATATTTCAATATACCAATTTGACTTTAATGTTGAAACAGATGCTAAAACATGGAATAATTTCATAACTAGAGAAACATGTTATTCACAAACACTAGCAAAGGTAGCTTATAGTTAAGCTTACTTAAGTCAGCAAGTCAGGCTACAGTGTGTAAGAATAGTCGTAAACGATAATTTGTCTCAGTCTTACATGACAGAATAAGTAAACAGAAAATATAAAATGGCTGAAACAGCGTCATTAACGCCAGCTACAGTAGAGGCGCAGAAAAGGTGTCATGACTGAAGTATTCCCAAACTCTGGAAGACCGTATGCGAGCCTTTTTTGCCGCGTGTTTCTCCAGAGGCTCCGGAGCTCCGCTGGTTGACACAGCCATGTTGGTTCATGTGCAGGGGGACGAGCGGCAAATTTCTTTTTTGCAGGGTGGTAGGTGATGTCTCATTAATATTTATGAGAGAAGTGCTACATGATTGGCCAGTGCATGCCTTACAAAATGGTGCGGCACTGCATCCAAGCCTGCGGCACTCAGAGTCACAAATACAGTGGAAACCATTTGTAGTAATTACGTCTGTCTGGCTGATTTCCAACTAATTGATATTTGTATATTTATTACATGAATATAAGGTAATATAAGGTAATAGAAGAGGTATTTAATGGTTTTCCATCTGAGGAATTTGCAAAAAACTGCAGTGCATGATGGGTCGGACCTAAAGGCTGCCTTAACGTCCTCATCTGTATGACGACATACATCAAGACTAGGAAGGTGCATAATGTTCATGTCTGGTTGCGTTTGTTGGTCCAGAAAGTAATTCAATTTCGCCATGTAGGTTACGTTCTTAAAAACTGCTTGGATATAGCCCGATTATATGCTGTGGGCCTTTTAATTTCTTTGTTTACCAGGTAGGCTACCTTCTTTAAACTGCGTTTTGTTAGACTACATATTTAGGGAGGTCTTTATAAATTTATAGTAGTCTTCATAAATATGTACATAGTTTAGCCTAACCCAGCCACTTAAGGGAGAAAGCCAGCTCAACTAGGTGTCGGTCCCAAGCCCGGATTAATGGGGAGGGTTGGCGTCAAGAAATAAAGAGACTGTATCTTCACTGCATGACTGATGTCAAAATGTGTGAAATATGTGGTTGTATTAATAAATGCATTAAAGTAGGTTAATGATTCTGTGCTGTCTAAATTGTATAGAAAATTTCTACGTATAGCCAAACAAATCTCCTCCTGTTTGAAAAGGCATAGAAAAAGCAATTTAGCCACTAAAACTTTACAGTTTTTGTGAGGGACAGTCGAATTCTCTCGTTTCTCTCGTCAAGTTTTTTTGTGATCCTGCACCTACACTTTGCCGGCCCCAGGAGGATGGGCTCCCCCTTTGAGTTTGGTCCCTCCCAAGGTTTCTTCCTTCTTGGGAGTTTTTCCATGCTATCGGCGCCTATGGCTTACTCACTGGGGGCTTTGGGTGGGCATGATATAAAGCAAAGCATTTTCCCTCCCAGTTTCCTCCTCTGGTCCACATTGCAGGACCATCAGCCATCAGAAACAGCCAGACGGTCTCCTTCAGCTTCTTTAGTGTCCTTGGAAGCCAAGGCAGTTTTAGGTCTGAGAAGAGGTTTATCAGAAGGACACATATTACGTCGTTTGTCCTGAAATGTAACATGGGGAGGAAAAGTTAAGCGGTTTAGTCAGATTGGAGTCGTTTATTCAGCAGTGGCAGCGCCAGTGACTTAATGCTACAGGTGCTATAGGGGAGTGAGATTATTTAGACCGGGTGCTTTAGCTTTTCAGCTTATGTAGATGGTGTATAGAAGCACACAGCACGATAAGCTACAGCATGGATAAAATAGGATAAAATATAAAATTCTAACGTCTAGCTCACAGAGCCTCTATGTGTACTTTGAAGAAAAAATACACTACAAGTATGCTGTAAAAACCGCAAAAATGTCTTACACAATATACAGATTTTACAGATAGTTAAAGAAAAAATGAAACCAATATTTTGGGGGTGCTGTGGGGGTACTATGGTCATTGGAGGAGGAGCTAGAGCCCCCCCCCCCAAGCTTTTCCTTGGTGCTGCCACTGTTGTTCAGATTAAAAGTAACATTGTCATTAATAAACAGTACTCTGATCAAATTTTTGCATGTACAAACACAATCAAAGTTTAACCACATGTTTAGACACAATTCACACACCTGTTACATTTCCATAATGCTAAGACTCTCTACACTTACTTCATCCACTTTCTTGTTTGGTACACAGTCATTTGATGGATGTGTAAGATCATTACCAGACCGTCTGCTGCAAACTCTACAGTTAATGAATGGCTGCAAAAACACACAGACACACAAAAACAGTATTTAAAGAGTGGTGGGCAATAAATACAGTGAGAGAAGGTGTAGTAAAGATATATCTAATGATTTAAGGCAGAGCTGCTGGAGTGCAGGGTTTAATGACACAGAACAATTTTAGAGGAAAGAGCTTCCAAAGCAGGGTCACCATAAGGCTATATTATACAAAGCAAGTTCATCTAAAAGTATGAACAACAAATCCCGTTTAACTGAACACTGCTCTGTATTAAAATACTGTCCTCCGATCAAGCTAAGTGGTCCTGTAGTTCACTATTTAAAGAGGTAAATTTAAAGGGTAATTCACACTGCACATCTACCCTGCTCTGACCAGGTTTAATTACTGGCTTTCTAATTAAAACAAGAGTTAAGTCCTGCCCTTTCACCACAAAACACCACACTGCCATTTAAGGCTGATTTCAACAATGAGTTTTAGTTAACCTGGCTCGATTGAGTTAACTCTGGGTATGTAAAACCCGCTTTGTAGTACAGCCCACAGGTCTTTAAATAAGGCCAGCTAGGGTTCATAGCTCGAAGCATAATCTACAGGTCACCCCTCAGATGATTAGCATTTGCTTCTGCCTGGTAATCCAGCCTTTAAGCCTGTAAACCTACTAAAATTTGAGAATAAGGTGAAGGAACTGGCTCTTTGAGGCCACCTATGTATTTGTTACTTTATTGTTGGCTAACTTTCCCCCGCAGGGCATCAAAAAAGTTAACATGAACCTAAATTAATTTGCTAACTGATATGTCCAATGCTCACAGTCACAGTGACTCTTTACTTACCCTCTTGTCCATGAAAATACAGTCAGCCCGATGGTCTGTTGCAGTTGACTTTGGACATTTTGTTGCTCTCAAGAGAATCTCAATGTCAATGTATTCACTGCTGATCTAAATCACATAAACACGTTATATACAAAATTGCCTACAACTGTTTTAAAGGCAATATAACAAACAATAATCACCCAAAAAATGGCAAACTGTCACAGACTTGACTGCAGCAGATTCAGAGAGAAACTGTGAGAAGGTAAAATTGACCAGGGCTGAGATATACAACCATCACTTTCATTGTGAAGAGACATTAAGCATCATATGCATTGAAATTAAAACATCAAAATCAATGTGATACTCATTAGTTCAGCTTGCAGATGATGAAAGTTTCACACTTTTGTAAACACTTTCTCAGCAGTTACCTTCGGACGGCCCTGGATGTTATAGAAATTCATGTGCTGACGGGTTCCTTGATGAGCATTTTCGACTGCGAGTTTAATGGCCGTCTTGTGAGTGCAGGGAGACTGTGGTAATCTTGCTGGGCCTCTGTGGAGATAAGCAGAGCTCCATAAGCCAAAACCAGAAGCAGCAGGCGGGTCATCTTCCTCTCAGCTTTGAAGGGAGAAGCAGGACTGAGGACACTGATCTGTGGTCCCTTTATCCAGCACGTCCAGGGGCGTGTCCTTCACTCGAAACAAACAGACCTTTGAACAACATTGGAAAACTCTTCAGGATGAATTGAGGCAGGTGGTCAAGTGGGTTTATTGTTATTTCAGCAATATACACAGTACACAGTGAAAGGAAACATTGTTCCTCCTGGACCACGGTGCAACACAAAGAAGAAAAACAGAAACAACACAAGATGACACAAGTGCGGGCAAGATAGAACTATACAGAGTGAAAGGAGCACAAACAGAGGGAGAAAGTGCAAGATAAACACAAGAGCAACAATACAATACTACAGGACAAGACAGCGCAGTCAAGAACACAGAGTGCAGCCAGAGCTAACCTGAATAGGGGCATCAAGGTTGCCAGGCAGGCAGAGAAACAGAAAATAGAGGTCTACTTCACATACAACAACCCACAGTGGGTGTGGCAGGGAATACAACACATTACAAATTTCAAAGGCAACGACACCGTCACTGTTAACAGCAACGCCCTTTTAGCAAAGGAGCTAAACAGCTTCTTTGCTCGTCTGGAGGAACACAGAGCAGACATAGCCACACTGCCCCCTCCCCCAATCTCCAGCACTCACAGACTCCCTCTGCAGGAACACCACGCGAGAAGGCACATTGCATCTCTAGGTGTGTGGAGTTTAAGACAAGGCAAGTGATGCTACGATAATATAATTCCTTGGTAAGACCCCACCTAGAATATTGTGTGCGGGTTTGGTTACCATACCTTAAGAAGGACATTGCTGCCTTGGAAAAGGTGCAACGTAGGGCAACGAGAATGATTCCTGGTCTTAGAGGAATGTCTAATGAGGAGAGGTTAGCTGAGCTGAATCTGTTTAGCCTCGAGCAAAGGAGACTAAGGGGGGACATAATCCAGGTGTTTAAGATTCTAACAGGTCTGGATGCTGTTCAGCCAAATGGCTATTTCAATGTTAGTTTAAATACCAGAACTCGTGGCCATAAGTGGAAATTAGCTGGAGAACATTTTAAAACGAATTTGATGAAGCATTTCTGTACACAGCGTGTAGTTAGAGTATGGAATAGTCTTCCTGTTATTGTAACACAAGCTAAAACCCTGGGTTCTTTTAAATCAGAGCTAGATAAGATTTTTGAGCTATTAGCTAAGTTCTCCTCAAAGGAGCTTGATGGGCCGAATGGCCTCCTCTCATTTGTAAATCTCTTTGGTTCTTATGAGTCAGCTTACAGAGATGAGGTCCAGAAACTGATAGGTTGGAGTTCAGCAAACAATTTGGCACTAAACAGCACAAAGACAAAGGAATCACTGACTTCAGGAAGGATGGAGGCGACACTGGCCTGCCTAGATGGATGGATGGATGTTTTTATTGACATTGTAAGTACAATGAGATTTAGTTTGGAACGCGCCAGCAGCTACACAGTATATTTACAATTATATAGATTGTGAGGCATAAAATAAGGTGTGAGTAATATAACATAACGACATAATATAAGTAATCATTAATTAATCATTACAGATGGTATGAGGTGTGAACCGCTAGGCTGCTATGGCATGTTTGGTATCAAACCGATGGAAAATCACTCCAGTTTCCAAATCTGGTCAGTGGTTACCACGAAAGTGAATATATCAAAAGTTACACCAGCCTAACGAAAATCATCAATACAAGGGAAATCACTCTGGTCATAAATCTCAAAAGGACTGATACAGACCCCCTTCCGAAAGCCCGCCAAATGGATGGTCAGCCATTGGTCCAGGAGTCGAATTCCTGGTCACTCCTATTCACGAACTTTACACTATAAAACCTGGCACCTCAGAACAAAGCCAGGAGAGGAGAAACAGAAGGGAGGAGAAAACAAAAGACCATCAGCACGAAGAGAGGCAGAGAACATCAGCCCAAGAGAAGAGAAGCCCACAAGAAGCCCTCCTGAAGCCTATCAGTGAAGACCCAGCTGGACAGAGAACTGCAACCAAGCCCAAGCTTCACCAGGAGAGGGAATCAGAGGGGCTCCACTCCAACAACCGCTGCAAACACCGCGCCTCCCTGAGTGCCATCACCCATCAGCTCATCAGCCTCCGCAACCAACTGCCAAGACCCCCCCCCCCCCCACTCTGCAACCAAGTAAACAAACTTCCTTTCATTTATAACAACCTAAACTCCTATTCACCTGCTATATTACTTTAGGACAGTATTTCCACAAATTGCTTGCTTTGCAGAACAGTATTTTCCCTTTTAAGGTTACTCATTTTAAATCTGGTCATTGCATTTTCATGATTACATTGTTTGTGTCCACTCCGTTATTTCGTGTTTATTGTTTGTTAGGTGTAATGTCTGTCTTATGTTAGTTATAGGAATAAATGCATGTCTTTTACACAACTTCAGCCTCCGTTCATTGAGTGCTCACAAGAATCCCTGCCTGTGCGATCTACGCTCTGAAACCTCAAATTCGCCTGAAATATCGCGAGACTCTCTCTCATTGGCCGTGAGGGGAGCTTCGCTACCGATCGTTTACATTACCTGGTGACGCAGCTCGTTGGACAAGCCTTCTATTCTAACCCAGGTTATTACGTGATACTGGTTATTAATGAGTTCCATTTAAGTCACACATTAACAGACTCACGGTGTTTCGCAATTGAGTTTGAGCCGACCATTCAGCATAAAAATTGGTTAATAATCACAAGGCACAAGGTTTAAACTTATTCTGAGCACACAATTTAAACTTTTTATGACCGAACGTGCAGTGAAGAAGCGCTACTGTCAACTGGTTGCAAAAGTCGCACTCATGGCAATCTGAAGGCATTTAAGCGGGATCATATGGGCTTATTATAGTTATTTTTATTTCTATTATTAGTAGTTATATTATTTTGTTTTATTTTCGGTGATTTCATTGTAGTTCTTTCGTATTAAACTGCAGTAAACTTTAACCCTATGTCTGACGAGATTCTCAGATGTAGCGCTTTGTTTCCAGGTTCAATTCGGACGAGTGTCTCCGTTTCTATATATCCTGGGAGAGATCTCTCTATTAGCGAACGGGAATACTTGTTATGAGGTTCTAACCTAAATTATGTTGCGCTTGGACATAAGACCGATAGCTTAGTTACCTATCAGGATCATACTCGTATGTGTGTGCCTGCTTTAGACAAAGCAAGTTTAACACAACTTTGCGCTGTGAGCCAAGTGTGTGTCATTTAGAAATTGGGAGTCTCCTGTGCTTGAGACCCGCCGTGGTTAAGCACCATTTGCGACGAGATATAGTGCACTCACAATTTAAATCTGTCGCCGTAACGCGTGCGCCGTCTCGCTTCAGTAATTGTTTTAAGGGGTGATGACGAAGATGACGAATTTACTTTCCTGAAGAGGAGCAGGATGGGTCACGCGTTCTGTAAGATTTGTCTCCCACGGGGAAGGAACGATGTCAGTCGGCATGAAAAATCCAAGTCATTAGTGAATGACAGAGCCGCATGAGTGAACATGAAAAATTAATAGAAAATAAATGACAAATGGTTATTTTATATTTTATATATTTTATATATTTATATTTATATTATATTTTATATAATTTATATTATTTTATATTTCCTGTCTTGAAATGTAAGGGATACTGGAGCCTGGTTGCGGTGGTGGGATGGCTCACGGCGGGTGCCGGAAAATTTCCTTTATTTTCAAATCCAAACCTTGACAGGTATGCTGCTGTTCCAAATCATGGGTGCATGTTACAAGTGTCCCCAAGATCAGGGTGCAGTTTACTCTGCAACTCCAATGGAGGGGGACGGGGTTGTCCGTCAAGTTCACCGAACAGAGTTGCGTCCAGTACCACAGGGGGTTGTTATGTCAGGGGAAGATGTTCTGGTAATGTCTCCTGAGTCTGGGTTGCCCACAGGGGCAACAGAAATGGAATCGGATGAGGACTCTGTGATTTTACGGGGACAGGGCTGGTGGGAGGGGTCGCAATAGAGCATCCACAAGTAGGCCTCGTATAATGGAGGAGGTTATGTCCCCCCCGAGGTGTAGAGACCAGTTAAACGTTCGGTGAGGTCCACCACTGGTCATCATACCAACCCTTATAAGTTACCACGGTCAGTGAATGATCGTTCGGTTGGGGAGGAAGACCAGTGGTTTGGGGATAGAATTCTTAGCTGTGATCGTTGGGTCATCAATTTCATTTTGGGGGATGGATTGTAGCCAGGCAATTATAGGCAGGTATAGGAACTGCAGTTCGGACTGGAGGCATAGCCGGGGCGAGATGGCTGTGCATGTTCCGATGGTAGGGCATATTGGCAAAGGAGCAGGCACGGGAAAGACAGGCAGGGTCCTGATAGATTTGGTGGAGCATCGGCGGGCATATTGAATTTGCAGTGTAGCAGCCTTTCTGTTTGCTTGTTTCAGGGGTGAACAATCTTATCCGCAAAGGGCCGGTGTGTATGCAGGTTTTCGCTGCAACTCCCTAATTAGATTTCTAATTAGAGGACTGATTAGCTGAAGAGTCCTCATACCTGGTTTTGAAGAGCTGACCTAAAGGTTACCCCAAAAACCTGTTTTTTTTTTGTTTGAATGGGGCAGTGAGTCATGGGGTAAACTACTGTTCTTTAGGGGTTTTCAAGGTGGAATTACGGGTCGATAATTTTAAGGATCAGGTTGTAAACCTCCCTGGTGTTGCTTTAATATGTTTTATCTGAGGTTGTATCGTGTATTATCAAGCCAGCCGGCTTAGTGGCCTCGGGAGCGGGGTTTAGTGGGAGCAGCTGGCTAGTTTTATTTTCTTTTTTGTTTGTGTCTTTTTCTTTGTTGTATGTATATTTTGGGTTCATTATTAGGCAGGCTGGGCCTTTTGGCACCTGTAGTCTGGGTGCTGGATTGCCCATAGGGGTCTTTTTTATTGCTGTGATTTGCTGTGTCATTCACTAGTGTGATTTGTGCTGGATGTGTTTTTAAGGTTGTGCTGTGGCGTGTACCTGAGCAAACTTTGGGCAACCTGTTCTCTTGTTGGCTTTATTGACAAAGGGTGGATTAGTCTAATTACGGCCTGCTACAAATAGCTGCATATAACGTATAAAAAAAATCACCTTATGGGTGCTCCGTAGGGTAGCAAGATCTTGAGTTTTTTTTACAGTACTCGGGTACGTTTTAAAATTTTCGACCAATCAGCAAACATTATTCTGACAGCATAGCTGGGAAACCAATGAAAAGTGAGTGCAACGTTCTAGAACTTGACTTCGGGTTGACGCTCCCTATAAAAGAGCTGGGTACTGCTTCAAGGCGTTCAGTTGGCGCTACCTCCTGATAGAGTAGCACTGTACGGCTCTTGTTCCGTAAAACAACATCAAAAGGATGAAAAAAAAAACAATATTTAAAGAAGACGAAAAAAATCAATTTTTAAAGAAGACGAAAAAAACATCGTCTAAAAAAATAAGCCAAAAAAATAATATCCGAAGAAGGAAAAACATGCAAAGTAAAAAAAAACAAACAAAAATAAAAAACAATATCCAAAGAAGAAGGAAAAAAACATCCAAAGGGAGAAAAGAAGAACTGAAGGGCCAACGAGGTAGGAGGAAATACAAATTTCGTTTCAGCACCGTTGGAGTGCCAAGCCGTGAAAAGCATTTGGCCAGAAGACAAGGTAAGTGTTGTATCTGTTATTTTAAAACAGCGCTTTTCAAAATGCTGCTTTATAATCGTTTGAGATCGTTAGCCAGTGTGACAGCTGAAGGCTTTTTGAGTTTACCAACATAAAGTTTTATTTCTGTATTAGGACATTGTCAGGAACAATGATGTGTTCATCGCTATGATGTGGTCAAAAAGCGATGCATTGAATCTTAGAAACATTTGTGATTTTTCAAACGATGCTTTTCCTTTTATTTAATCAGTAAAATTTCCATCGGTTTTATATAGTGCCCCTTGAAATATGTCTTTAGCTCATTTTCCGGGCATTTTACTAGAATGCATCCTGAGAAATACACAAGCTCTGCTGCATTTCCGTGCCTCGATGTTTAGTGCCGAGTATAATTGTTGCAGTTGCCTTTTATATATTCCATGAGACCTGTTGGTACCAAGAGAAGTGTGAGACTGTCAGGGTGAATTTATCATACAATCGCACGCATAAATACCTGAGGGTTGCCAGTCCTTTTGCGTTGTTACAGGAGGACTAGAGCTGACGAGTGTGTTTCTACACACTATCAAGGGCATTGTAGTACAGTTTTCTCAGGTGGGAGAATGCTGCCGATCTCCTATTTGACAATACAGCCCTTGATATATTAGAATATTACAGAACTAGAAGCCTTTTGCAAGGAAGAATGTGAGAAAATCCCAAGTACAAGAACTGAAAGCCTTTCAGCTGGCTATAAGAAGCGCTTGTAAGCTGTGATATCTGGCAGAGGAGGTGTTACTAAGTACTGATTACGTAGGGTGCCCAAACTTTTGCAGAGTGCCATAATAATGTTTTTATTTTGTAATTTTGTTCAATTTATGGCATAAAAAGTAACTATTCATCAATGTTTGCTGAAAATATTGTGTATTTTTCCCCCAGTTCCTAAAGAGACTGTATTAACTGATATTGTTGCTTTTGTAATTGAAAAGATGTTATTTGTCAAGGGGTGCCAAACCTTTGCATAAGACTGTACACAGTGTGTGTATGTGTTTATGTGAGTGTGTGTCTGTGTGTGTGTGTGTATATATATATATGTGTGTGTGTGTATATATTTCTGTATATGCATGTGTATATATATATTTATATATAGTTCACACACATTCAAACTTATTTGAATACACATTCAAAATTATTTTTATTATTATTATTTTCGTTTTTTTTTTTTTTTGTGTTTTAAAATTTTTTATTTTTGCAATGGAAATAAAAATAAAGCAGTCCTCCGTAGAGGAGGGGTGGTGGAGGGAATATATATATATATATATATACATATATATAAAATAATTGTCACACAACTGGGGTGACATGCCTTTCCTGCTCACCCAATTTTAGTGCACTTTAGTTATGCATAATGACCTTCTAGTCTCGATACACCCATATATATATATGTATATATATATATAGTTTTTTTTGTTTTTTTTTTTGCAATAGACAATAAAAATAACGCAGTTCTCCATAAAGGAGGGATGGTGGATGGAATATATATATACATATATATAAAATAATTGTCACACAACCTGGGTGACATGCCTTGCCTGCTCACCCAGTTTTAGTGCACCTTAGTTATTCATAATGACCATCTAGTCTCGATACACCCATAAATATATATGTATATATATATAGTTTTTTTTGTTTTTTTTTTTGCAATAGACAATAAAAATAACGCAGTTCTCCATAAAGGAGGGATGGTGGATGGAATATATATATACATATATATAAAATAATTGTCACACAACTTGGGTGACATGCCTTGCCTGCTCACCCAATTTTAGTGCAACTTAGTTATCCATAATGACCAACTAGTCTCGATACACCCATATATATATATATATATGTACATATATATATAGTTTTTTTATTAGCAATAGAAAAGAAAAATAACGCAGTTCTCCGTAAAGGAGGGATGGTGGATGGAATATATATATATATATATACATTTATATAAAATAATTGTCACACAACCTGGGTGACATGCCTTGCCTGCTCACCCAATTTTAGTGCACCTTAGTTATCCATACTGACCATCTAGTCTCGACACACCCATATATATATATATATATATATATATATATATATATATGTATATATATAGATATTTTTTCTTTTTCTTGTGTTTTTTTTTCGCAATGGATATTAAAAATAAAGCAGTCCTCCGTAAAGGAGGGGTGGTGGAGGGAATATATATATACATATATATATAAAATAATTGTCACACAACCTGGGTGACATGCCTTGCCTGCTCACCCAATTTTAGTGCAACTTAGTTATCCATAATGACCAACTAGTCTCGATACACCCATATATATATATATATATATGTACATATATATAGTTTTTTTATTAGCAATAGAAAAGAAAAATAACGCAGTTCTCCGTAAAGGAGGGATGGTGGATGGAATATATATATATATATATATATATATATATATATATATATATACATTTATATAAAATAATTGTCACACAACCTGGGTGACATGCCTTGCCTGCTCACCCAATTTTAGTGCACTTTAGTTATCCATACTGACCATCTAGTCTCGACACACCCATATATATATATATATATATATATATATATATATATATATATATGTATATATATATAGATATTTTTTCTTTTTCTTGTGTTTTTTTTTCGCAATGGATATTAAAAATAAAGCAGTCCTCCGTAAAGGAGGGGTGGTGGAGGGAATATATATATACATATATATATAAAATAATTGTCACACAACCTGGGTGACATGCCTTGCCTGCTCACCCAATTTTAGTGCAACTTAGTTATCCATAATGACCAACTAGTCTCGATACACCCATATATATATATATATATGTACATATATATAGTTTTTTTATTAGCAATAGAAAAGAAAAATAACGCAGTTCTCCGTAAAGGAGGGATGGTGGATGGAATATATATATATATATATATATATATATATATATATATATATATATATATATATATATACATTTATATAAAATAATTGTCACACAACCTGGGTGACATGCCTTGCCTGCTCACCCAATTTTAGTGCACTTTAGTTATCCATACTGACCATCTAGTCTCGACACACCCATATATATATATATATATATATATATATATATATATGTATATATATATAGATATTTTTTCTTTTTCTTGTGTTTTTTTTTCGCAATGGATATTAAAAATAAAGCAGTCCTCCGTAAAGGAGGGATGGTGGATGGAATATATATATAAAATAATTGTCACACAACCGGGGTGACATGCCTTGCCTGCTCACCCAATTTTAGTGCACCTTAGTTATTCATAATGACCATCTAGTCTCGATACACCCATAAATATATATGTATATATATATAGTTTTTTTATTAGCAATAGAAAAGAAAAATAACGCAGTTCTCCGTAAAGGAGGGATGGTGGATGGAATATATATATATATATATACATTTATATAAAATAATTGTCACACAACCTGGGTGACATGCCTTGCCTGCTCACCCAATTTTAGTGCACTTTAGTTATCCATAATGACCATCTAGTCTCGATACACCCATGAATATATATGTATATATATATATATATATATATATATATATATATATATATATATATATATATATATATATAGTTTTTCTGTTTTTTTTTTGCAATAGACAATAAAAATAACGCAGTTCTCCGTAAAGGAGGGATGGTGGATGGAATATGTATATGCATATATATAAAATAATTGTCACACAACCTGGGTGACATGCCTTGCCTGCTCACCCAATTTTAGTGCACCTCAGTTATCCATACTGACCATCTAGTCTCGACACACCCATATATATATATATATATATATATATATATATGTATATATATAGATATTTTTTCTTTTTCTTGTGTTTTTTTTTCGCAATGGATATTAAAAATAAAGCAGTCCTCCGTAAAGGAGGGGTGGTGGAGGGAATATATATATACATTTATATAAAATAATTGTCACACAACTGGGGAGACATGCCTTGCCTGCTCACCCAATTTTAGTGCACCTTAGTTATCCATAATGACCAACTAGTCTCGATACACCCATAAATATATATATATATATGTACATATATATAGTTTTTTTATTAGCAATAGAAAAGAAAAATAACGCAGTTCTCCGTAAAGGAGGGATACACCCATAAATATATATGTATATATATATATATATATATATATATATATAGTTTTTTTATTTTTTTCGTAATGGACAATAAAAATAACGCAGTTCTCTGTAAAGGAGGGATGGTGGATGGAATATATATATACATATATACATTTATATAAAATAATTGTCACACAACCTGGGTGACATGCCTTGCCTGCTCACCCAGTTTTAGTGCACCTTAGTTATCCATACTGACCATCTAGTCTCGATACACCCATAAATATATATACTGAACAAAAATATAAACGCAACACTCTTGTTTCTGCTCCCATTTTTCATGAGATGGACTTAAAGACCTACAATTCATTCCAGATACACAATATTACCATTTCTCTCAAACATTTCTCACAAATCAGTCTAAATGTGTGATAGTGAGCACTTCTGCTTTGCTGAGATAATCCATCCCACCTCACAGGTGTGCCACATCAAGATGCTGATCTGACATCATGGGTAGTGCACAGGTGTACCTTATACTGCCCACAATAAATGAGAAAAAGTATGATGGTCTGTCGATAAATCAATCAGATAAATAATGAAGTCGTTTTCGCGAACACGCTGGAAAAGCCTGGGGCCGGACCGACTGTAGGGGGCGTGGCCAGAGACAGCCATCTCAGGCTGTCAAGTCTCCCGTTTTGGCCGGGAAACTACCGTATTTTACTTCTCTTTCCCGCCGTCCTCCCGTATTAGTATTTTCCCGTAAATCTCCCTTATATTATATAGTTGCTGGATAGTGTAGTGGTAAGATCGCCGCCTTTCACACGGGAGACCGGGGTTCGAATCCCGGTTGTGGCCAAAAATATATTTTATATATTTTATATATTTATATTATATTTATATTATATTTTTTATATATTGTATTATATAGTTGCTGGATAGTGTAGTGGTAAGATCGCCGCCTTTCACACGGGAGACCGGGGTTCGAATCCCGGTTGTGGCCAGAAACAACTGCTATCACAACTAGAGGTACAACACGATTGCTACGACAAGGGGGAGCCAGGACGACAGGTCAGGGGGGAGATATCATCATCCCCACATTCCGAGATTGGGTACCAAGCCCCATATATATTAGTAGGCTGAATACAAGAGCAGCTGACCTGAGAAATAAGAAATAAGCTAAGCTGGAAACCTGGACCCTCCGACCAAGAATGTGTGAAGTACCCTCAGAAGGTCTACTAGAAGATGTACGTAGAAGACTACTACAGATCAGCTGATCTACACCACAGCAACAGTGATCCTTGAGCTGGAGCCGGACCGTCTTTGAAGACTCCGTAAATCTCCGTATAATAATATATATCTACGGGAACGAGAAAGGAGAAAGCAGAGAACAAGAACAAGATTTGTAAATGTAAGATTTGAAGGACCCCCGGCATGAAAAATAGAATAGTTCTCGTCATTAGTGAACATGTGTCTCGTCATTGTGTATCATGGACAGTAAGAGGGGGATCAATAGAGTGTTGTTATTATAACGTCTAAAAAGTATGATGGTCTGTCGATAAATAATGAAGTCGTTTTCGCGAACACGCTGGAAAAGCCAGGGTGTAGGGGGCGTGGCCAGAGACAGCCTGCTGACCATCTCAGGCTGTCAAGTCTCCCGTTTCCCGCCGTCCTCCCGTATTAGTATTTTCCCGTAAATCTCCCTTATATTATATATATATATTATATTATATAGTTGCTGGATAGTGTAGTGGTAAGATCGCCGCCTTTCACACGGGAGACCGGGGTTCGAATCCCGGTTGTGGCCAAAAATATATTTTATATATTTTATATATTTTATATATTTATATTTATATTATATTTTATATAATTTATATTATTTTATATTTCCTGTCTTAAAATGTAAGGGATACTGGAGCCTGGTTGCGGTGGTGGGATGGCTCACGGCGGGTGCCGGAAAATTTCCTTTATTTTCAAATCCAAACCTTGACAGGTATGCTGCTGTTCCAAATCATGGGTGCATGTTACAAGTGCGGAACATATTTTAACTTAGTACTAACTTAGCATCATATTTGATCTGATTCGACTGAATATCCCAGGTTTCCATCTCTCATGCATCTGGTGTGACGTGTTTTCAGACTCTCAGGCTGGCGCCTGAGAAACGTCTCACTCCGGCCAGCTGACCAAAGTTGGTAACCTTGGTATTGTGTGTAGGAGATTCGGTATAACTATAATTTCGTTCTCCATTTGCATGCCCGAAGTGTCTTTAAGTGTTATGTAGTTTTGCCTGAAACGCAAAAATAAAACAAAGCAATTAAAGCCGATCAGTGGCTCAAATTGTGCTGTAGCGATTGAAGAACTTTTGTCGGAAGTTGGATTCGAACTTGGGATGCCTTACTTGGGAGAACAGAATACCAGAATAGAGTAGGTTAAGTCCAGCCTTGGCTTCCAAGCTGACGTTTTTCTACATATGTGCTTGTGTATCATGGACAGTAAGAGGGGGCAGGCAAGGAGAGAATTTCTCTCTTTGGGGATCAATAGAGTGTTGTTATTATAACGTCTAAAAAGTATGATGGTCTGTCGATAAATCAATAACAATATCAATGAAGTCAATGTTTATCTAAAGGAATCAGAATTCAGGAAAAGCCAGGGGCCGGACCGAGTGTAGGGGGCGTGGCCAGAGACAGCCTGCTGACTGTTCCAAATCATGGGTGCATGTTACAAGTCCGGAACATATTTTAACTTAGTACTAACTTAGCATCATATTTGATCTGATTCGACTGAATATCCCAGGTTTCCATCTCTCATGCATCTGGTGTGACGTGTTTTCAGACTCTCAGGCTGGCGCAAAGAAATCTTACGGGAATTGAACGTCTCACTCCGGTCAGCTGACCAAAGTTGGTAACCTTGGTATTGTGTGTAGGAGATTCGGTATAACTATAATTTCGTTCTCCATTTACATGCCCGTAGTGTCTTTAACCGGCTGCACAAACTGGATCCGCCTCCATTACGACACAACTTTGCCCTTATTGGCTTAAGAATTTAGTCACATACATGACGTATATCTGCTATTTCTCCCGAGAAGCAGGTAAAGCAGTGGTAACTGCTTTGTAGTTAATTTACCTGGTAAAATTAAGTTTAAATAAATGATATAAATACTGTAATAGTACTCGTGAGCTTTGTTTATTTGTTATTAGTTATTGTAATGTTGCGCTGCTTTATTTGTTTAATCGTCTAGTCTGTGGAGACATTCAAGTTAATCAAATAAGAATTGCACTGTACACTGTACATGACCATAAAAACTTTGTATCCTTGAAATAAATGTTTTTGATCTTTTCCTTGGCAGTTATCTTTTTACACAGGGCCTCTATGTACACGATAGTTTTTTTTTTCACGACTAACAGTATGGATCAGGAGTTGGTTATTGTAAAAGAAGTAATGTGCATGCAGGTGATATTTGTATAGATTTATCCACACCCTTGTAGCAGTGCTGCCATTGCAGTCAGATCTCGCAAACTAGGAGTATTAGTTGTCTTTATTTCTCTTTATTTCTTGACGCCAACCCTCTCCATTAATCCGGGCTTGGGACTGGCACCTACCTGAGCTGGCTTGCTCCCTTAAGTGGCTGGGTTAGGCTAAACTATATATATATATTTACCAAGACTACAATAAAACATCTCGAAATGTGTAGTCTAGCAAAACGCAGTTTAAAGAAGGTAGCCTACCTGGCGAAATTGCAAACAAATTAAGGGCGTTAGGCAGCCTTTAGATCCTACCCATCATGCACTGCAGTTTTTTGCTAATTCCTCAAATGGAAAACTGTCCATCCATCCATCCATCCATTTTCCAAACCGCTTATCCTACTGGATCGCGGGGGGTCTGGAGCCTATCCCGGAAGCAATGGGCACGAGACAGGGAACAACTCAGGATGGCGGGCCAGCCCATTGCAGGGCACACTCACACACTATTCACTCACGCATACACTCCTATGGGCAATTTAGCAACTCCAATTAGCCTCAGCATGTTTTTGGACTGTGGGGGAAACCAGAGTACCCGGAGGAAACCCCACGATGACATGGGTAGAACATGCAAACTCCACACACATGTGACCCAGGTGGAGACTCGAACCCGGGCCCTAGAGGTGTGAGGCAACAGTGCTAACCACTGCACCACCATGCTGCCCCCTAAATGGAAAACCATTAAATACAAAAGGAAAACAAAAGTGCTGTAAGACTGTATACTTATGTGTATGTTAGTAAAGGCTGTAGCTGACACAACGGACCCCACTAATTAGAAAGGGGTAATTGTACACATGTGGCATCCAGTATGTTCTTCTATAACAGTTTTAAAAAAAAAAAAAAAACTCACATTACACAAATTGGCACTATCAAAACGAGGATTATGGGGAAAATGGGGACTGTGATGGAGATTACATACACGTAGGCATGGTATTTAGTTTTTTTTAATCTGGTCACCTTCCAGAGTAATTGTAAACTAAAACCATCTTCACCCTATTTGATTCTTTATAAATGGACAATCAGTCGTGCAGTAAATGGGGGTATAGAGAGACACAGAGCTTGTCTAACAAGAAACCCTGGGAAGCTAACATTAATAGGGTGGGTATGGATAGCAAAACCATTGATACAGATTACAGATTTATATCTCACCTGAACCCTGGCGGGCTCCGTGCCAATAGGGGTTGGGATTAGGGTTAGTTAACTTAAGTAGTAATATTGATGTGTATATTCTCCTATTCTCCAGTCAGTGAATCGTGAAACGTAATGTTAATATGTTTCTATACCTATATGTTCTGCTTAAAAACCCATAAAGGCAAGCACAGTGTTTAGACATTCTGTTACTTAGACTAGTAAACACTAAGATCCTTCAGCTTTCAATTAACCTGACACAACAGTCTAAACAACAAATGTGTGCCATGTCATTTGTCATCTTTACATCTTGTATCCTTTATATGGTAATTGGATTTTCAAGGTGGAATTGCAGGTCGATCATTTTAAGGATCTAGATGTAAACCTCCCTGGTGTTGCTTTAATATTTTTTTTGCACAATTTGCTTCACACACTTCCTCCAGCAGAGAAGCTTACAATACTACACCCCACCAAATGACTGGATGATGCCTTTTTATTTAAGGTCTGGCTGTGAGCCTCGATTACCGATACACTATCTTCAGGCTCCTGCCGGGATCAGTCAGTATGGTGGACCTTTGGAGGAATGGGTACAAAACCATCAGGAAAGTTTGCAGGTGCTTCAAGAGTATGTGAAGGCTTAGTTGGAGGAACAAGCCACACCACGAAATCGGAAACACAATGAGTTGGTTAATGATTAGGGGTTTGATGAAGGTCAGCTGGTGTGTTTGCGGAACCATGTTCGAGGTAAAATACAGGATCATTGGGATGCCTGTTTGTATATGGTAGTTCGGTGTCCCCAAGATCAGGGTGCAGTTTACTCTGCAACTCCAATGGAGGGGGACGGGGTTGTCCGTCAAGTTCACCGAACAGAGTTGCGTCCAGTACCACAGGGGGTTGTTATGTCAGGGGAAGATGTTCTGGTAATGTCTCCTGAGTCTGGGTTGCCCACAGGGGCAACAGAAATGGAATCGGATGAGGACTCTGTGATTTTACGGGGACAGGGCTGGTGGGAGGGGTCGCAATAGAGCATCCACAAGTAGGCCTCGTATAATGGAGGAGGTTATGTCCCCCCCGAGGTGTAGAGACCAGTTAAACGTTCGGTGAGGTCCACCACTGGTCATCATACCAACCCTTATAAGTTACCACGGTCAGTGAATGATCGTTCGGTTGGGGAGGAAGACCAGTGGTTTGGGGATAGAATTCTTAGCTGTGATCGTTGGGTCATCAATTTCATTTTGGGGGATGGATTGTAGCCAGGCAATTATAGGCAGGTATAGGAACTGCAGTTCGGACTGGAGGCATAGCCGGGGCGAGATGGCTGTGCATGTTCCGATGGTAGGGCATATTGGCAAAGGAGCAGGCACGGGAAAGACAGGCAGGGTCCTGATAGATTTGGTGGAGCATCGGCGGGCATATTGAATTTGCAGTGTAGCAGCCTTTCTGTTTGCTTGTTTCAGGGGTGAACAATCTTATCCGCAAAGGGCCGGTGTGTATGCAGGTTTTCGCTGCAACTCCCTAATTAGATTTCTAATTAGAGGACTGATTAGCTGAAGAGTCCTCATACCTGGTTTTGAAGAGCTGACCTAAAGGTTACCCCAAAAACCTGTTTTTTTTTTGTTTGAATGGGGCAGTGAGTCATGGGGTAAACTACTGTTCTTTAGGGGTTTTCAAGGTGGAATTACGGGTCGATAATTTTAAGGATCAGGTTGTAAACCTCCCTGGTGTTGCTTTAATATGTTTTATCTGAGGTTGTATCGTGTATTATCAAGCCAGCCGGCTTAGTGGCCTCGGGAGCGGGGTTTAGTGGGAGCAGCTGGCTAGTTTTATTTTCTTTTTTGTTTGTGTCTTTTTCTTTGTTGTATGTATATTTTGGGTTCATTATTAGGCAGGCTGGGCCTTTTGGCACCTGTAGTCTGGGTGCTGGATTGCCCATAGGGGTCTTTTTTATTGCTGTGATTTGCTGTGTCATTCACTAGTGTGATTTGTGCTGGATGTGTTTTTAAGGTTGTGCTGTGGCGTGTACCTGAGCAAACTTTGGGCAACCTGTTCTCTTGTTGGCTTTATTGACAAAGGGTGGATTAGTCTAATTACGGCCTGCTACAAATAGCTGCATATAACGTATAAAAAAAATCACCTTATGGGTGCTCCGTAGGGTAGCAAGATCTTGAGTTTTTTTTACAGTACTCGGGTACGTTTTAAAATTTTCGACCAATCAGCAAACATTATTCTGACAGCATAGCTGGGAAACCAATGAAAAGTGAGTGCAACGTTCTAGAACTTGACTTCGGGTTGACGCTCCCTATAAAAGAGCTGGGTACTGCTTCAAGGCGTTCAGTTGGCGCTACCTCCTGATAGAGTAGCACTGTACGGCTCTTGTTCCGTAAAACAACATCAAAAGGATGAAAAAAAAAACAATATTTAAAGAAGACGAAAAAAATCAATTTTTAAAGAAGACGAAAAAAACATCGTCTAAAAAAATAAGCCAAAAAAATAATATCCGAAGAAGGAAAAACATGCAAAGTAAAAAAAAACAAACAAAAATAAAAAACAATATCCAAAGAAGAAGGAAAAAAACATCCAAAGGGAGAAAAGAAGAACTGAAGGGCCAACGAGGTAGGAGGAAATACAAATTTCGTTTCAGCACCGTTGGAGTGCCAAGCCGTGAAAAGCATTTGGCCAGAAGACAAGGTAAGTGTTGTATCTGTTATTTTAAAACAGCGCTTTTCAAAATGCTGCTTTATAATCGTTTGAGATCGTTAGCCAGTGTGACAGCTGAAGGCTTTTTGAGTTTACCAACATAAAGTTTTATTTCTGTATTAGGACATTGTCAGGAACAATGATGTGTTCATCGCTATGATGTGGTCAAAAAGCGATGCATTGAATCTTAGAAACATTTGTGATTTTTCAAACGATGCTTTTCCTTTTATTTAATCAGTAAAATTTCCATCGGTTTTATATAGTGCCCCTTGAAATATGTCTTTAGCTCATTTTCCGGGCATTTTACTAGAATGCATCCTGAGAAATACACAAGCTCTGCTGCATTTCCGTGCCTCGATGTTTAGTGCCGAGTATAATTGTTGCAGTTGCCTTTTATATATTCCATGAGACCTGTTGGTACCAAGAGAAGTGTGAGACTGTCAGGGTGAATTTATCATACAATCGCACGCATAAATACCTGAGGGTTGCCAGTCCTTTTGCGTTGTTACAGGAGGACTAGAGCTGACGAGTGTGTTTCTACACACTATCAAGGGCATTGTAGTACAGTTTTCTCAGGTGGGAGAATGCTGCCGATCTCCTATTTGACAATACAGCCCTTGATATATTAGAATATTACAGAACTAGAAGCCTTTTGCAAGGAAGAATGTGAGAAAATCCCAAGTACAAGAACTGAAAGCCTTTCAGCTGGCTATAAGAAGCGCTTGTAAGCTGTGATATCTGGCAGAGGAGGTGTTACTAAGTACTGATTACGTAGGGTGCCCAAACTTTTGCAGAGTGCCATAATAATGTTTTTATTTTGTAATTTTGTTCAATTTATGGCATAAAAAGTAACTATTCATCAATGTTTGCTGAAAATATTGTGTATTTTTCCCCCAGTTCCTAAAGAGACTGTATTAACTGATATTGTTGCTTTTGTAATTGAAAAGATGTTATTTGTCAAGGGGTGCCAAACCTTTGCATAAGACTGTACACAGTGTGTGTATGTGTTTATGTGAGTGTGTGTCTGTGTGTGTGTGTGTATATATATATATGTGTGTGTGTGTATATATTTCTGTATATGCATGTGTATATATATATTTATATATAGTTCACACACATTCAAACTTATTTGAATACACATTCAAAATTATTTTTATTATTATTATTTTCGTTTTTTTTTTTTTTTGTGTTTTAAAATTTTTTATTTTTGCAATGGAAATAAAAATAAAGCAGTCCTCCGTAGAGGAGGGGTGGTGGAGGGAATATATATATATATATACATATATATAAAATAATTGTCACACAACTGGGGTGACATGCCTTTCCTGCTCACCCAATTTTAGTGCACTTTAGTTATGCATAATGACCTTCTAGTCTCGATACACCCATATATATATATGTATATATATATATAGTTTTTTTTGTTTTTTTTTTTGCAATAGACAATAAAAATAACGCAGTTCTCCATAAAGGAGGGATGGTGGATGGAATATATATATACATATATATAAAATAATTGTCACACAACCTGGGTGACATGCCTTGCCTGCTCACCCAGTTTTAGTGCACCTTAGTTATTCATAATGACCATCTAGTCTCGATACACCCATAAATATATATGTATATATATATAGTTTTTTTTGTTTTTTTTTTTGCAATAGACAATAAAAATAACGCAGTTCTCCATAAAGGAGGGATGGTGGATGGAATATATATATACATATATATAAAATAATTGTCACACAACTTGGGTGACATGCCTTGCCTGCTCACCCAATTTTAGTGCAACTTAGTTATCCATAATGACCAACTAGTCTCGATACACCCATATATATATATATATGTACATATATATATAGTTTTTTTATTAGCAATAGAAAAGAAAAATAACGCAGTTCTCCGTAAAGGAGGGATGGTGGATGGAATATATATATATATATATACATTTATATAAAATAATTGTCACACAACCTGGGTGACATGCCTTGCCTGCTCACCCAATTTTAGTGCACCTTAGTTATCCATACTGACCATCTAGTCTCGACACACCCATATATATATATATATATATATATATATATATGTATATATATAGATATTTTTTCTTTTTCTTGTGTTTTTTTTTCGCAATGGATATTAAAAATAAAGCAGTCCTCCGTAAAGGAGGGGTGGTGGAGGGAATATATATATACATATATATATAAAATAATTGTCACACAACCTGGGTGACATGCCTTGCCTGCTCACCCAATTTTAGTGCAACTTAGTTATCCATAATGACCAACTAGTCTCGATACACCCATATATATATATATATATGTACATATATATAGTTTTTTTATTAGCAATAGAAAAGAAAAATAACGCAGTTCTCCGTAAAGGAGGGATGGTGGATGGAATATATATATATATATATATATATATATATATATATATATATATATACATTTATATAAAATAATTGTCACACAACCTGGGTGACATGCCTTGCCTGCTCACCCAATTTTAGTGCACTTTAGTTATCCATACTGACCATCTAGTCTCGACACACCCATATATATATATATATATATATATATATATATATATATATATGTATATATATATAGATATTTTTTCTTTTTCTTGTGTTTTTTTTTCGCAATGGATATTAAAAATAAAGCAGTCCTCCGTAAAGGAGGGGTGGTGGAGGGAATATATATATACATATATATATAAAATAATTGTCACACAACCTGGGTGACATGCCTTGCCTGCTCACCCAATTTTAGTGCAACTTAGTTATCCATAATGACCAACTAGTCTCGATACACCCATATATATATATATATATGTACATATATATAGTTTTTTTATTAGCAATAGAAAAGAAAAATAACGCAGTTCTCCGTAAAGGAGGGATGGTGGATGGAATATATATATATATATATATATATATATATATATATATATATATATACATTTATATAAAATAATTGTCACACAACCTGGGTGACATGCCTTGCCTGCTCACCCAATTTTAGTGCACTTTAGTTATCCATACTGACCATCTAGTCTCGACACACCCATATATATATATATATATATATATATATATATATATATATGTATATATATATAGATATTTTTTCTTTTTCTTGTGTTTTTTTTTCGCAATGGATATTAAAAATAAAGCAGTCCTCCGTAAAGGAGGGATGGTGGATGGAATATATATATAAAATAATTGTCACACAACCGGGGTGACATGCCTTGCCTGCTCACCCAATTTTAGTGCACCTTAGTTATTCATAATGACCATCTAGTCTCGATACACCCATAAATATATATGTATATATATATAGTTTTTTTATTAGCAATAGAAAAGAAAAATAACGCAGTTCTCCGTAAAGTAGGGATGGTGGATGGAATATATATATATATATATACATTTATATAAAATAATTGTCACACAACCTGGGTGACATGCCTTGCCTGCTCACCCAATTTTAGTGCACTTTAGTTATCCATAATGACCATCTAGTCTCGATACACCCATGAATATATATGTATATATATATATATATATATATATATATATATATATATATATATATATATATATAGTTTTTCTGTTTTTTTTTTGCAATAGACAATAAAAATAACGCAGTTCTCCGTAAAGGAGGGATGGTGGATGGAATATGTATATGCATATATATAAAATAATTGTCACACAACCTGGGTGACATGCCTTGCCTGCTCACCCAATTTTAGTGCACCTCAGTTATCCATACTGACCATCTAGTCTCGACACACCCATATATATATATATATATATATATATATATATATGTATATATATAGATATTTTTTCTTTTTCTTGTGTTTTTTTTTCGCAATGGATATTAAAAATAAAGCAGTCCTCCGTAAAGGAGGGGTGGTGGAGGGAATATATATATACATTTATATAAAATAATTGTCACACAACTGGGGAGACATGCCTTGCCTGCTCACCCAATTTTAGTGCACCTTAGTTATCCATAATGACCAACTAGTCTCGATACACCCATAAATATATATATATATATGTACATATATATAGTTTTTTTATTAGCAATAGAAAAGAAAAATAACGCAGTTCTCCGTAAAGGAGGGATGGTGGATGGAATATATACATACATATATATAAAATAATTGTCACACAACCTGGGTGACATGCCTTGCCTGCTCACCCAATTTTAGTGCAACTTAGTTATCCATAATGACCAACTAGTCTCGATACACCCATAAATATATATGTATATATATAGTTTTTTTTTTTTCGCAATGGACAATAAAAATAACGCAGTTCTCCGTAAAGGAGGGATGGTGGATGGAATATATATATAAAATAATTGTCACACAACCGGGGTGACATGCCTTGCCTGCTCACCCAATTTTAGTGCACCTTAGTTATTCTAGAATAGAATAGTTCTCGTCATTAGTGAACATGTGTCTCGTCATTGTGTATCATGGACAGTAAGAGGGGGATCAATGTTGTTATTATAACGTCTAAAAAGTATGAAGTCTGTCGATAAATCAATCAGATAAATAATGAAGTCGCGAACACGCTGGAAAAGCCATCTCAGGCTGTCAAGTCTCCCGTTTTGGCCGGGAAACTACCGTATTTCCCGCCGTCCTTAGTATTTTCCCGTAAATCTCCCTTATATTATATACTTGCTGGATAGTGTAGTGGTAAGATCGCCGCCTTTCACACGGGAGACCGGGGTTCGAATCCCGGTTGTGGCCAAAAATATATTTTATATATTTTATATATTTTATATATTTTATATATTTATATTTATATTTATATTATATTTTATATAATATATATATCATCATCCCCACATTCCGAGATTGGGTACCAAGCCCCATATATGGCTGAATACAAGAGCAGCTGACCTGAGAAATAAGAAATAAGCTAAGCTGGAAACAGATCAGCTGATCTACACCACAGCAACAGTGATCCTTGAGCTGGAGCCGGACCGTCTTTGAAGACTCCGTAAATCTCCGTATAATAATATATATCTACGGGAACGAGAAAGCAGAGAACAAGAACAAGATTTGTAAATGTAAGATTTGAAGGACCCGGCATGAAAAATAGAATAGTTCTCGTCATTAGTGAACATGTGTCTCGTCATTGTGTATCATGGACAGTAAGAGGGGGATCAATAGAGTGTTGTTATTATAACGTCTAAAAAGTATGATGGTCTGTCGATAAATCAATCAGATAAATAATGAAGTCGTTTTCGCGAACACGCTGGAAAAGCCAGGGGCCGGACCGACTGTAGGGGGCGTGGCCAGAGACAGCCATCTCAGGCTGTCAAGTCTCCCGTTTTGGCCGGGAAACTACCGTATTTTACTTCTCTTTCCCGCCGTCCTCCCGTATTAGTATTTTCCCGTAAATCTCCCTTATATTATATAGTTGCTGGATAGTGTAGTGGTAAGATCGCCGCCTTTCACACGGGAGACCGGGGTTCGAATCCCGGTTGTGGCCAAAAATATATTTTATATATTTTATATATTTATATTATATTTATATTATATTTTTTATATATTGTATTATATAGTTGCTGGATAGTGTAGTGGTAAGATCGCCGCCTTTCACACGGGAGACCGGGGTTCGAATCCCGGTTGTGGCCAGAAACAACTGCTATCACAACTAGAGGTACAACACGATTGCTACGACAAGGGGGAGCCAGGACGACAGGTCAGGGGGGAGATATCATCATCCCCACATTCCGAGATTGGGTACCAAGCCCCATATATATTAGTAGGCTGAATACAAGAGCAGCTGACCTGAGAAATAAGAAATCAGCTGATCTACACCACAGCAACAGTGATCCTTGAGCTGGAGCCGGACCGTCTTTGAAGACTCCGTAAATCTCCGTATAATAATATCTACGGGAACGAGAAAGGAGAAAGCAGAGAACAAGAACAAGATTTGTAAATGTAAGATTTGAAGGACCCCCGGCATGAAAAATAGAATAGTTCTCGTCATTGTGTATCATGGACAGTAAGAGGGGGATCAATAGAGTGTTGTTATTATAACGTCTAAAAAGTATGATGAAATCGCTGGAAAAGCCAGGGTGTAGGGGGCGTGGCCAGAGACAGCCTGCTGACCATCAGGCTGTCAAGTCTCCCGTTTTGGCCGGGAAACTACCGTATTTTACTTCTCTTTCCCGCCGTCCTCCCGTATTAGTATTTTCCCGTAATATCTCCCTTATATTATATAGTTGCTGGATAGTGTAGTGGTAAGATCGCCGCCTTTCACACGGGAGACCGGGGTTCGAATCCCGGTTGTGGCCAAAAATATATTTTATATATTTTATATATTTTATATTTATATTTATATTATATTTTATATAATATATATATCATCATCCCCACATTCCGAGATTGGGTACCAAGCCCCATATATGGCTGAATACAAGAGCAGCTGACCTGAGAAATAAGAAATAAGCTAAGCTGGAAACAGATCAGCTGATCTACACCACAGCAACAGTGATCCTTGAGCTGGAGCCGGACCGTCTTTGAAGACTCCGTAAATCTCCGTATAATAATATATATCTACGGGAACGAGAAAGGAGAAAGCAGAGAACAAGAACAAGATTTGTAAATGTAAGATTTGAAGGACCCGGCATGAAAAATAGAATAGTTCTCGTCATTAGTGAACATGTGTCTCGTCATTGTGTATCATGGACAGTAAGAGGGGGATCAATAGAGTGTTGTTATTATAACGTCTAAAAAGTATGATGGTCTGTCGATAAATAATGAAGTCGTTTTCGCGAACACGCTGGAAAAGCCAGGGTGTAGGGGGCGTGGCCAGAGACAGCCTGCTGACCATCTCAGGCTGTCAAGTCTCCCGTTTTGGCCGGGAAACTACCGTATTTTACTTCTCTTTCCCGCCGTCCTCCCGTATTAGTATTTTCCCGTAAATCTCCCTTATATTATATAGTTGCTGGATAGTGTAGTGGTAAGATCGCCGCCTTTCACACGGGAGACCGGGGTTCGAATCCCGGTTGTGGCCAAAAATATATTTTATATATTTTATATATTTATATTTATATTTATATTATATTTTATATAATTTATATTATTTTATATTTCCTGTCTTAAAATGTAAGGGATACTGGAGCCTGGTTGCGGTGGTGGGATGGCTCACGGCGGGTGCCGGAAAATTTCCTTTATTTTCAAATCCAAACCTTGACAGGTATGCTGCTGTTCCAAATCATGGGTGCATGTTACAAGTGCGGAACATATTTTAACTTAGTACTAACTTAGCATCATATTTGATCTGATTCGACTGAATATCCCAGGTTTCCATCTCTCATGCATCTGGTGTGACGTGTTTTCAGACTCTCAGGCTGGCGCCTGAGAAACGTCTCACTCCGGCCAGCTGACCAAAGTTGGTAACCTTGGTATTGTGTGTAGGAGATTCGGATTCGGATTCGGATTCGGATTCGGGAATTGAACGTCTCACTCCGGTCAGCTGACCAAAGTTGGTAACCTTGGTATTGTGTGTAGGAGATTCGGTATAACTATAATTTCGTTCTCCATTTACATGCCCGTAGTGTCTTTAACCGGCTGCACAAACTGGATCCGCCTCCATTACGACACAACTTTGCCCTTATTGGCTTAAGAATTTAGTCACATACATGACGTATATCTGCTATTTCTCCCGAGAAGCAGGTAAAGCAGTGGTAACTGCTTTGTAGTTAATTTACCTGGTAAAATTAAGTTTAAATAAATGATATAAATACTGTAATAGTACTCGTGAGCTTTGTTTATTTGTTATTAGTTATTGTAATGTTGCGCTGCTTTATTTGTTTAATCGTCTAGTCTGTGGAGACATTCAAGTTAATCAAATAAGAATTGCACTGTACACTGTACATGACCATAAAAACTTTGTATCCTTGAAATAAATGTTTTTGATCTTTTCCTTGGCAGTTATCTTTTTACACAGGGCCTCTATGTACACGATAGTTTTTTTTTTCACGACTAACAGTATGGATCAGGAGTTGGTTATTGTAAAAGAAGTAATGTGCATGCAGGTGATATTTGTATAGATTTATCCACACCCTTGTAGCAGTGCTGCCATTGCAGTCAGATCTCGCAAACTAGGAGTATTAGTTGTCTTTATTTCTCTTTATTTCTTGACGCCAACCCTCTCCATTAATCCGGGCTTGGGACTGGCACCTACCTGAGCTGGCTTGCTCCCTTAAGTGGCTGGGTTAGGCTAAACTATATATATATATTTACCAAGACTACAATAAAACATCTCGAAATGTGTAGTCTAGCAAAACGCAGTTTAAAGAAGGTAGCCTACCTGGCGAAATTGCAAACAAATTAAGGGCGTTAGGCAGCCTTTAGATCCTACCCATCATGCACTGCAGTTTTTTGCTAATTCCTCAAATGGAAAACTGTCCATCCATCCATCCATCCATTTTCCAAACCGCTTATCCTACTGGATCGCGGGGGGTCTGGAGCCTATCCCGGAAGCAATGGGCACGAGACAGGGAACAACTCAGGATGGCGGGCCAGCCCATCGCAGGGCACACTCACACACTATTCACTCACGCATACACTCCTATGGGCAATTTAGCAACTCCAATTAGCCTCAGCATGTTTTTGGACTGTGGGGGAAACCAGAGTACCCGGAGGAAACCCCACGATGACATGGGTAGAACATGCAAACTCCACACACATGTGACCCAGGTGGAGACTCGAACCCGGGCCCTAGAGGTGTGAGGCAACAGTGCTAACCACTGCACCACCATGCTGCCCCCTAAATGGAAAACCATTAAATACAAAAGGAAAACAAAAGTGCTGTAAGACTGTATACTTATGTGTATGTTAGTAAAGGCTGTAGCTGACACAACGGACCCCACTAATTAGAAAGGGGTAATTGTACACATGTGGCATCCAGTATGTTCTTCTATAACAGTTTTTAAAAAAAAAAAAAAACTCACATTACACAAATTGGCACTATCAAAACGAGGATTATGGGGAAAATGGGGACTGTGATGGAGATTACATACACGTAGGCATGGTATTTAGTTTTTTTTAATCTGGTCACCTTCCAGAGTAATTGTAAACTAAAACCATCTTCACCCTATTTGATTCTTTATAAATGGACAATCAGTCGTGCAGTAAATGGGGGTATAGAGAGACACAGAGCTTGTCTAACAAGAAACCCTGGGAAGCTAACATTAATAGGGTGGGTATGGATAGCAAAACCATTGATACAGATTACAGATTTATATCTCACCTGAACCCTGGCGGGCTCCGTGCCAATAGGGGTTTGGATTAGGGTTAGTTAACTTAAGTAGTAATATTGATGTGTATATTCTCCTATTCTCCAGTCAGTGAATCGTGAAACGTAATGTTAATATGTTTCTATACCTATATGTTCTGCTTAAAAACCCATAAAGGCAAGCACAGTGTTTAGACATTCTGTTACTTAGACTAGTAAACACTAAGATCCTTCAGCTTTCAATTAACCTGACACAACAGTCTAAACAACAAATGTGTGCCATGTCATTTGTCATCTTTACATCTTGTATCCTTTATATGGTAATTGGATTTTCAAGGTGGAATTGCAGGTCGATCATTTTAAGGATCTAGATGTAAACCTCCCTGGTGTTGCTTTAATATTTTTTTTGCACAATTTGCTTCACACACTTCCTCCAGCAGAGAAGCTTACAATACTACACCCCACCAAATGACTGGATGATGCCTTTTTATTTAAGGTCTGGCTGTGAGCCTCGATTACCGATACACTATCTTCAGGCTCCTGCCGGGATCAGTCAGTATGGTGGACCTTTGGAGGAATGGGTACAAAACCATCAGGAAAGTTTGCAGGTGCTTCAAGAGTATGTGAAGGCTTAGTTGGAGGAACAAGCCACACCACGAAATCGGAAACACAATGAGTTGGTTAATGATTAGGGGTTTGATGAAGGTCAGCTGGTGTGTTTGCGGAACCATGTTCGAGGTAAAATACAGGATCATTGGGATGCCTGTTTGTATATGGTAGTTCGGTGTCCCCAAGATCAGGGTGCAGTTTACTCTGCAACTCCAATGGAGGGGGACGGGGTTGTCCGTCAAGTTCACCGAACAGAGTTGCGTCCAGTACCACAGGGGGTTGTTATGTCAGGGGAAGATGTTCTGGTAATGTCTCCTGAGTCTGGGTTGCCCACAGGGGCAACAGAAATGGAATCGGATGAGGACTCTGTGATTTTACGGGGACAGGGCTGGTGGGAGGGGTCGCAATAGAGCATCCACAAGTAGGCCTCGTATAATGGAGGAGGTTATGTCCCCCCCGAGGTGTAGAGACCAGTTAAACGTTCGGTGAGGTCCACCACTGGTCATCATACCAACCCTTATAAGTTACCACGGTCAGTGAATGATCGTTCGGTTGGGGAGGAAGACCAGTGGTTTGGGGATAGAATTCTTAGCTGTGATCGTTGGGTCATCAATTTCATTTTGGGGGATGGATTGTAGCCAGGCAATTATAGGCAGGTATAGGAACTGCAGTTCGGACTGGAGGCATAGCCGGGGCGAGATGGCTGTGCATGTTCCGATGGTAGGGCATATTGGCAAAGGAGCAGGCACGGGAAAGACAGGCAGGGTCCTGATAGATTTGGTGGAGCATCGGCGGGCATATTGAATTTGCAGTGTAGCAGCCTTTCTGTTTGCTTGTTTCAGGGGTGAACAATCTTATCCGCAAAGGGCCGGTGTGTATGCAGGTTTTCGCTTCAACTCCCTAATTAGATTTCTAATTAGAGGACTGATTAGCTGAAGAGTCCTCATACCTGGTTTTGAAGAGCTGACCTAAAGGTTACCCCAAAAACCTGTTTTTTTTTTGTTTGAATGGGGCAGTGAGTCATGGGGTAAACTACTGTTCTTTAGGGGTTTTCAAGGTGGAATTACGGGTCGATAATTTTAAGGATCAGGTTGTAAACCTCCCTGGTGTTGCTTTAATATGTTTTATCTGAGGTTGTATCGTGTATTATCAAGCCAGCCGGCTTAGTGGCCTCGGGAGCGGGGTTTAGTGGGAGCAGCTGGCTAGTTTTATTTTCTTTTTTGTTTGTGTCTTTTTCTTTGTTGTATGTATATTTTGGGTTCATTATTAGGCAGGCTGGGCCTTTTGGCACCTGTAGTCTGGGTGCTGGATTGCCCATAGGGGTCTTTTTTATTGCTGTGATTTGCTGTGTCATTCACTAGTGTGATTTGTGCTGGATGTGTTTTTAAGGTTGTGCTGTGGCGTGTACCTGAGCAAACTTTGGGCAACCTGTTCTCTTGTTGGCTTTATTGACAAAGGGTGGATTAGTCTAATTACGGCCTGCTACAAATAGCTGCATATAACGTATAAAAAAAATCACCTTATGGGTGCTCCGTAGGGTAGCAAGATCTTGAGTTTTTTTTACAGTACTCGGGTACGTTTTAAAATTTTCGACCAATCAGCAAACATTATTCTGACAGCATAGCTGGGAAACCAATGAAAAGTGAGTGCAACGTTCTAGAACTTGACTTCGGGTTGACGCTCCCTATAAAAGAGCTGGGTACTGCTTCAAGGCGTTCAGTTGGCGCTACCTCCTGATAGAGTAGCACTGTACGGCTCTTGTTCCGTAAAACAACATCAAAAGGATGAAAAAAAAAACAATATTTAAAGAAGACGAAAAAAATCAATTTTTAAAGAAGACGAAAAAAACATCGTCTAAAAAAATAAGCCAAAAAAATAATATCCGAAGAAGGAAAAACATGCAAAGTAAAAAAAAACAAACAAAAATAAAAAACAATATCCAAAGAAGAAGGAAAAAAACATCCAAAGGGAGAAAAGAAGAACTGAAGGGCCAACGAGGTAGGAGGAAATACAAATTTCGTTTCAGCACCGTTGGAGTGCCAAGCCGTGAAAAGCATTTGGCCAGAAGACAAGGTAAGTGTTGTATCTGTTATTTTAAAACAGCGCTTTTCAAAATGCTGCTTTATAATCGTTTGAGATCGTTAGCCAGTGTGACAGCTGAAGGCTTTTTGAGTTTACCAACATAAAGTTTTATTTCTGTATTAGGACATTGTCAGGAACAATGATGTGTTCATCGCTATGATGTGGTCAAAAAGCGATGCATTGAATCTTAGAAACATTTGTGATTTTTCAAACGATGCTTTTCCTTTTATTTAATCAGTAAAATTTCCATCGGTTTTATATAGTGCCCCTTGAAATATGTCTTTAGCTCATTTTCCGGGCATTTTACTAGAATGCATCCTGAGAAATACACAAGCTCTGCTGCATTTCCGTGCCTCGATGTTTAGTGCCGAGTATAATTGTTGCAGTTGCCTTTTATATATTCCATGAGACCTGTTGGTACCAAGAGAAGTGTGAGACTGTCAGGGTGAATTTATCATACAATCGCACGCATAAATACCTGAGGGTTGCCAGTCCTTTTGCGTTGTTACAGGAGGACTAGAGCTGACGAGTGTGTTTCTACACACTATCAAGGGCATTGTAGTACAGTTTTCTCAGGTGGGAGAATGCTGCCGATCTCCTATTTGACAATACAGCCCTTGATATATTAGAATATTACAGAACTAGAAGCCTTTTGCAAGGAAGAATGTGAGAAAATCCCAAGTACAAGAACTGAAAGCCTTTCAGCTGGCTATAAGAAGCGCTTGTAAGCTGTGATATCTGGCAGAGGAGGTGTTACTAAGTACTGATTACGTAGGGTGCCCAAACTTTTGCAGAGTGCCATAATAATGTTTTTATTTTGTAATTTTGTTCAATTTATGGCATAAAAAGTAACTATTCATCAATGTTTGCTGAAAATATTGTGTATTTTTCCCCCAGTTCCTAAAGAGACTGTATTAACTGATATTGTTGCTTTTGTAATTGAAAAGATGTTATTTGTCAAGGGGTGCCAAACCTTTGCATAAGACTGTACACAGTGTGTGTATGTGTTTATGTGAGTGTTTGTCTGTGTGTGTGTGTGTATATATATATATATATGTGTGTGTGTGTATATATTTCTGTATATGCATGTGTATATATATATTTATATATAGTTCACACACATTCAAACTTATTTGAATACACATTCAAAATTATTTTTATTATTATTATTTTCGTTTTTTTTTTTTTTTGTGTTTTAAAATTTTTTATTTTTGCAATGGAAATAAAAATAAAGCAATCCTCCGTAGAGGAGTGGTGGTACAGGGAATATATATATATATATACATATATATAAAATAATTGTCACACAACTGGGGTGACATGCCTTTCCTGCTCACCCAATTTTAGTGCACTTTAGTTATGCATAATGACCTTCTAGTCTCGATACACCCATATATATATATGTATATATATATATAGTTTTTTTTGTTTTTTTTTTTGCAATAGACAATAAAAATAACGCAGTTCTCCGTAAAGGAGGGATGGTGGATGGAATATATATATACATATATATATAAAATAATTGTCACACAACCTGGGTGACATGCCTTGCCTGCTCACCCAATTTTAGTGCACTTTAGTTATCCATACTGACCATCTAGTCTCGACACACCCATATATATATATATATATATATATATATATATATATGTATATATATAGATATTTTTTCTTTTTCTTGTGTTTTTTTTTCGCAATGGATATTAAAAATAAAGCAGTCCTCCGTAAAGGAGGGGTGGTGGAGGGAATATATATATACATATATATATAAAATAATTGTCACACAACCTGGGTGACATGCCTTGCCTGCTCACCCAATTTTAGTGCAACTTAGTTATCCATAATGACCAACTAGTCTCGATACACCCATATATATATATATATATGTACATATATATAGTTTTTTTATTAGCAATAGAAAAGAAAAATAACGCAGTTCTCCGTAAAGGAGGGATGGTGGATGGAATATATATATATATATATATATATATATATATATATATATATATATATATATATATATACATTTATATAAAATAATTGTCACACAACCTGGGTGACATGCCTTGCCTGCTCACCCAATTTTAGTGCACTTTAGTTATCCATACTGACCATCTAGTCTCGACACACCCATATATATATATATATATATATATATATATATATATATATATATATATATATGTATATATATATAGATATTTTTTCTTTTTCTTGTGTTTTTTTTTCGCAATGGATATTAAAAATAAAGCAGTCCTCCGTAAAGGAGGGGTGGTGGAGGGAATATATATATACATATATATATAAAATAATTGTCACACAACCTGGGTGACATGCCTTGCCTGCTCACCCAATTTTAGTGCAACTTAGTTATCCATAATGACCAACTAGTCTCGATACACCCATATATATATATATATATGTACATATATATAGTTTTTTTATTAGCAATAGAAAAGAAAAATAACGCAGTTCTCCGTAAAGGAGGGATGGTGGATGGAATATATATATATATATATATATATATATATATATATATATACATTTATATAAAATAATTGTCACACAACCTGGGTGACATGCCTTGCCTGCTCACCCAATTTTAGTGCACTTTAGTTATCCATACTGACCATCTAGTCAAGACACACCCATATATATATATATATATATATATATATATATATATATATATATATGTATATATATAGATATTTTTTCTTTTTCTTGTGTTTTTTTTTCGCAATGGATATTAAAAATAAAGCAGTCCTCCGTAAAGGAGGGATGGTGGATGGAATATATATATAAAATAATTGTCACACAACCGGGGTGACATGCCTTGCCTGCTCACCCAATTTTAGTGCACCTTAGTTATTCATAATGACCATCTAGTCTCGATACACCCATAAATATATATGTATATATATATAGTTTTTTTATTAGCAATAGAAAAGAAATATAACGCAGTTCTCCGTAAAGGAGGGATGGTGGATGGAATATATATATATATATATACATTTATATAAAATAATTGTCACACAACCTGGGTGACATGCCTTGCCTGCTCACCCAATTTTAGTGCACTTTAGTTATCCATAATGACCATCTAGTCTCGATACACCCATGAATATATATGTATATATATATATATATAGTTTTTCTGTTTTTTTTTTGCAATAGACAATAAAAATAACGCAGTTCTCCGTAAAGGAGGGATGGTGGATGGAATATGTATATGCATATATATAAAATAATTGTCACACAACCTGGGTGACATGCCTTGCCTGCTCACCCAATTTTAGTGCACCTCAGTTATCCATACTGACCATCTAGTCTCGACACACCCATATATATATATATATATATATATATATATATATATATGTATATATATAGATATTTTTTCTTTTTCTTGTGTTTTTTTTTCGCAATGGATATTAAAAATAAAGCAGTCCTCCGTAAAGGAGGGGTGGTGGAGGGAATATATATATACATTTATATAAAATAATTGTCACACAACTGGGGAGACATGCCTTGCCTGCTCACCCAATTTTAGTGCACCTTAGTTATCCATAATGACCAACTAGTCTCGATACACCCATAAATATATATATATATATGTACATATATATAGTTTTTTTATTAGCAATAGAAAAGAAAAATAACGCAGTTCTCCGTAAAGGAGGGATGGTGGATGGAATATATACATACATATATATAAAATAATTGTCACACAACCTGGGTGACATGCCTTGCCTGCTCACCCAATTTTAGTGCAACTTAGTTATCCATAATGACCAACTAGTCTCGATACACCCATAAATATATATGTATATATATAGTTTTTTTTTTTTCGCAATGGACAATAAAAATAACGCAGTTCTCCGTAAAGGAGGGATGGTGGATGGAATATATATATAAAATAATTGTCACACAACCGGGGTGACATGCCTTGCCTGCTCACCCAATTTTAGTGCACCTTAGTTATTCATAATGACCATCTAGTCTCGATACACCCATAAATATATATGTATACATATGTATTGTTTTTTTTTTTTTTTTTTTTTGCAATAGACAATAAAAATAGCGCAGTTCTCCATAAAGGAGGGATGGTGGATGGAATATATATATACATATATATAAAATAATTGTCACACAACCTGGGTGACATGCCTTGCCTGCTCACCCAATTTTAGTGCAACTTAGTTATCCATAATGACCAACTAGTCTCGATACACCCATATATATATATATATATATGTACATATATATAGTTTTTTTATTAGCAATAGAAAAGAAAAATAACACAGTTCTCCGTAAAGGAGGGATGGTGGATGGAATATATATATATATATATATATATATATATATATATATATATATATATATATATATACATTTATATAAAATAATTGTCACACAACCTGGGTGACATGCCTTGCCTGCTCACCCAATTTTAGTGCACTTTAGTTATCCATACTGACCATCTAGTCTCGACACACCCATATATATATATATATATATATATATATGTATATATATAGATATTTTTTCTTTTTCTTGTGTTTTTTTTTCGCAATGGATATTAAAAATAAAGCAGTCCTCCGTAATGGAGGGATGGTGGATGGAATATATATATAAAATAATTGTCACACAACCGGGGTGACATGCCTTGCCTGCTCACCCAATTTTAGTGCACCTTAGTTATTCATAATGACCATCTAGTCTCGATACACCCATAAATATATATGTATATATATATAGTTTTTTTATTAGCAATAAAAAAGAAAAATAACGCAGTTCTCCGTAAAGGAGGGATGGTGGATGGAATATATATATATATATATATATATATATATATATATATATATATATATACATTTATATAAAATAATTGTCACACAACCTGGGTGACATGCCTTGCCTGCTCACCCAATTTTAGTGCACTTTAGTTATCCAGAATGACCATCTAGTCTCGATACACCCATGAATATATATGTATATATATATATATATATATATATATATATATATATATATATATATATATATAGTTTTTCTGTTTTTTTTTTGCAATAGACAATAAAAATAACGCAGTTCTCCATAAAGGAGGGATGGTGGATGGAATATGTATATGCATATATATAAAATAATTGTCACACAACCTGGGTGACATGCCTTGCCTGCTCACCCAATTTTAGTGCACCTTAGTTATCCATACTGACCATCTAGTCTCGATACACCCATATATATATATATATATATATATATATATATATATATATATATATATATATATATGTACATATATATAGTTTTTTTATTAGCAATAGAAAAGAAAAATAACGCAGTTCTCCGTAAAGGAGGGATGGTGGATGGAATATATATATATATATATATACATTTATATAAAATAATTGTCACACAACCTGGGTGACATGCCTTGCCTGCTCACCCAGTTTTAGTGCACCTTAGTTATCCATAATGACCATCTAGTCTCGATACACCCATAAATATATATGTATATATATATATATATATATATATAGTTTTTTTATTTTTTTCGTAATGGACAATAAAAATAACGCAGTTCTCCGTAAAGGAGGGATGGTGGATGGAATATATATATACATATATACATTTATATAAAATAATTGTCACACAACCTGGGTGACATGCCTTGCCTGCTCACCCAGTTTTAGTGCACCTTAGTTATCCATACTGACCATCTAGTCTCGATACACCCATAAATATATATACTGAACAAAAATATAAACGCAACACTCTTGTTTCTGCTCCCATTTTTCATGAGATGGACTTAAAGACCTACAATTCATTCCAGATACACAATATTACCATTTCTCTCAAACATTTCTCACAAATCAGTCTAAATGTGTGATAGTGAGCACTTCTGCTTTGCTGAGATAATCCATCCCACCTCACAGGTGTGCCACATCAAGATGCTGATCTGACATCATGGGTAGTGCACAGGTGTACCTTATACTGCCCACAATAAAAGGCCACCCTGGAATGTGCAGTTTTTTGCTTTATTGGGGGTCTGGGGACTCAGAACCGGTCAGTATCTGGTGTGACCACCATTTGCCTCATACAATGCAACACATCTTCTTCGCATAGAGTTTATCAGATTGTCAATTGTGGCCTGTGGAATGTTGGTCCACTCCTCTTCAATGGCTGTGCGAAGTTGTTGGATATTAGTGGGAACTGGTACACGCTGTCGTATACGCCGGTCAAGCACATCCCAAACATGCTCAACGGGTGACATGTCCGGTGAGTATGCTGGCCATGCAAGAACTGGGACATTTTCAGCTTCCAAGAACTGTGTACAGATCCTTGCAACATGGGGCCGTGCATCATCTGTCTGAGTGGCTGGTCTCAGACGATCTTGGAGGTGAACCTGCTGGATGTGGAGGTCCTGGGCTGGTGTGGTTACACGTGGTCTGCGGTTGTGAGGCCGGTTGGATGTACTGCCATATTCTCTGAAACGCCTTTGGAGACGGCTTATGGTTGAGAAATGAACATTCAATGCACGAGCAACAGATCTGGTTGACATTCCTGCTGTCAGCATGCCAATTGCACGCTCCCTCAATGCTTGTGGCATCTGTGGCATTTTGCTGTGAGACAAAACTGCACATTCCAGGGTGGCCTTTTATTGTGGGCAGTATAAGGTACACCTGTGCACTACCCATGATGTCAGATCAGCATCTTGATGTGGCACACCTGTGAGGTGGGATGGATTATCTCAGCAAAGCAGAAGTGCTCACTATCACACATTTAGACTGATTTGTGAGAAATGTTTGAGAGAAATGGTAATATTGTGTATCTGGAATGAATTGTAGATCTTTAAGTCCATCTCATGAAAAATGGGAGCAAAAACAAAAGTGTTGCGTTTATATTTTTGTTCAGTGTATGTATATGTATACATATAGTTTTTTTTGTGTTTGTGAAAACGGGTCTTTAATCGGGGAAACGGAGCGGGTAGAGCAGGACGGAACGCAGGCATTGACAAACTACAATGACGGACAGGGCAAACAGGTAAGACCAGGACTTAAAATAGGTCATGACTAATCAAAGTAATCGGGCAAAGCAGGAGACGATCAGGGAAGCACACGTGGGTAATCAGGGGGCGTGGCACACACGAGGAGCGGACAAGCCGGGCATATATGTATATCTATATAAAACCTCATTAATGAGGGACAGGGAACAGAACGGACAGACAGAACTGGCACAGGGGAAGGAGCCAGGACAAGACTTGACATAAGACAGGAAAGGCAGAGAAACAGATCAGAAAGGGGGACACGGAGGGAACAGGCAGGACAAAAGGACCGGGAGTGAACGAAGGGAACATCGGGGAAAGAGGAGCAGAAGCCAGAGGGACGAGGGACAAAGAGAGGAGGGACAGAGACAGGAGGAACAAAGCGAGGGGGAGCAGAGGCAGGAGGGACAAAGACGGGAGGCCAGGGAGAGAAGGAGGGGGAACCAAGAGGAGCCCGAGGGAGACCCAGCGGGCGACGGGAGGCAGCCGGAAGGGCTGCAGGCGGCCGGGAGGCCGGAGCCGGAGGGGCCGAGGAGACGGGGTGAGGGACAGACGCAGGGACGAAGGAGGGAGTCGGAGGGGAGACCAGGGAAGGGGACGAAGGAGCTGGAAGGGACCCTGGCGAGGGCAAGGAGAGAGGGGGAGCCGCAGCAGACGGCGACGTCCTCCGACACGCCAGAGCGGGAGGACCAGCAGGCGAATGAGGAGCCGCCGTCGGGGGGCCCGCAGGCAACCGATAAGACGCCGGAGGAGGGACCGAGGCAGGGCGACGAGGCCGCGGAGGGGGACCCGCAGACGACAGCCGACCCGGAGGGCCAGGACCCGCAGGTGCCGACCAAGCCCTAGCGCCGGCGAGGGAGGGCGAGCCAGGGGGCTGGGCGGGTGGGACCCCAGCCGTGCGTCTGTGTCCTCTCCCCTTATGGGACACAGACATAAGGACCTGCGGCCGGGGTCGGGCTCGTCGGGGTGAGGGTACCAGAGTCACAGGGGGAGAAGGGACTGGAGTGGGGCCAGGGACTGGAGCTGCAGGCTGCAGAGGGGGCGCCTGCCCGGGAGCTGCAGGCAGGGAAAGCGCCTCGGACGTGGGCGCGGTAGCTGCAGGCAGCGGAGACGGCTGCTCGGGCTCTGGGGCCGCAGGGGGCACTTATTTTATTATATAAAATAAGTGTCACACAACCGGGGTGACATGCCTTGCCTGCTTGTGGGATGAGGAAGACTCAGGGACTGGAAATGGGATTAAAACTGAAGATGTGCTCATTCCTTTGTGTATTTACAAATTTTCCTTCCGTCAGACATGAGGAGTTTGCTGCTATATTTGGCACTAATAGAGATTCTGATGCTGCTATTTTTATTGTCTATTAGTTTGTTATTATTTACAAGTTCTGTTGTGTTTTTGCATTTTTCTCTTCTGGTTAATTAACTGCTGTCTGTTTGCTGTGAAGTATGAGTGTGGTGAGTAAGACTCAGGGACTGGAAGTGGGATTACAACTAAAGATAACATGCTTATTCCTTTTTGTATTGTTTACAAATTTCCTTCCGTCAAACATGAGGAGTTTGCTGCTATATTGTGCACTAACAGAGATTCTGATGCTGCTATTTTTATTGTTTATAAATGTGTTATTGTTTCCAAGTTGAGTATTCAATAAATGCTAAATTGAGAAATTTTGTGTATCGTTTGTTATTATTAGTGTGATATTTTACCATGCAAATAGAGGGGAAAACGTCCAATTATCGGCCAAAAAAAATCAGCAGCATATATCGGCCATCGCCTGACCCTTGACTTGAAAAACCCATATCGGTCGACCTCTAGTAACAGTACATTCTGTCCAATTCATCCATCGAGTTAAGTCACACACCCACTTGAGGGGGCACTCCGGCAGACGTGAGGATGGGGATGTTCTTTCCGCTATAACATCCACTGCAGAAGTACATCTCGCTCCTGTTCACAGGGCTTACTTCAATGATGAAGCAGGGCTGGTTGTCTGGACAAGAAGTTGTCCTGCTGCTGGGTCTCGGTGCCGTTTTTCCACCTAAGCTTGAAGGTGGAAATGTGTTCCAACTTGGTCCCTGGGACTGCAGCATAGCCAAACATCGCGAGCAGCGTCGGCCACACCCACCACCAGAACCATCACACCGTCCTATACACATAAAGAAGAACTAAAACATAGAGTGTTGTGACAATCTATGCGTTAATGTTTGGCAGCATAGGTGATTCATTAAAATTATACCGAAGAATGGAAAATGTGATATTTAGAATATTTTTTGCCATTTAGTAGCTAATTTAAGCACTTACCCAATGCCTCAATTTGTTTTAGGTCAGTAATGTCTGAGCCAAAAGAATGAATGTATGAATTTAATACAATTCACCCACTCCCACCCACACACAAATCTGAAATTCAATTTAAGACACTTCTTAAACATTAGTGCATTAACAAAAAAGGAAAATCTTAAGAGATTCAGTAGGATTTTCTATGTTAGACTTAAGCTAATAGTTCAATAGTTTTTACATATTTCAATATACCAATTTGACTTTAATGTTGAAACAGATGCTAAAACATGGAATAATTTCATAACTAGAGAAACATGTTATTCACAAACACTAGCAAAGGTAGCTTATAGTTAAGCTTACTTAAGTCAGCAAGTCAGGCTACAGTGTGTAAGAATAGTCGTAAACGATAATTTGTCTCAGTCTTACATGACAGAATAAGTAAACAGAAAATATAAAATGGCTGAAACAGCGTCATTAACGCCAGCTACAGTAGAGGCGCAGAAAAGGTGTCATGACTGAAGTATTCCCAAACTCTGGAAGACCGTATGCGAGCCTTTTTTGCCGCGTGTTTCTCCAGAGGCTCCGGAGCTCCGCTGGTTGACACAGCCATGTTGGTTCATGTGCAGGGGGACGAGCGGCAAATTTCTTTTTTGCAGGGTGGTAGGTGATGTCTCATTAATATTTATTAATTTACTTACAAAATGGTGCGGCACTGCATCCAAGCCTGCGGCACTCAGAGTCACAAATACAGTGGAAACCATTTGTAGTAATTACGTCTGTCTGGCTGATTTCCAACTAATTGATATTTGTATATTTATTACATGAATATAAGGTAATATAAGGTAATAGAAGAGGTATTTAATGGTTTTCCATCTGAGGAATTTGCAAAAAACTGCAGTGCATGATGGGTCGGACCTAAAGGCTGCCTTAACGTCCTCATCTGTATGACGACATACATCAAGACTAGGAAGGTGCATAATGTTCATGTCTGGTTGCGTTTGTTGGTCCAGAAAGTAATTCAATTTCGCCATGTAGGTTACGTTCTTAAAAACTGCTTGGATATAGCCCGATTATATGCTGTGGGCCTTTTAATTTCTTTGTTTACCAGGTAGGCTACCTTCTTTAAACTGCGTTTTGTTAGACTACATATTTAGGGAGGTCTTTATAAATTTATAGTAGTCTTCATAAATATGTACATAGTTTAGCCTAACCCAGCCACTTAAGGGAGAAAGCCAGCTCAACTAGGTGTCGGTCCCAAGCCCGGATTAATGGGGAGGGTTGGCGTCAAGAAATAAAGAGACTGTATCTTCACTGCATGACTGATGTCAAAATGTGTGAAATATGTGGTTGTATTAATAAATGCATTAAAGTAGGTTAATGATTCTGTGCTGTCTAAATTGTATAGAAAATTTCTACGTATAGCCAAACAAATCTCCTCCTGTTTGAAAAGGCATAGAAAAAGCAATTTAGCCACTAAAACTTTACAGTTTTTGTGAGGGACAGTCGAATTCTCTCGTTTCTCTCGTCAAGTTTTTTTGTGATCCTGCACCTACACTTTGCCGGCCCCAGGAGGATGGGCTCCCCCTTTGAGTTTGGTCCCTCCCAAGGTTTCTTCCTTCTTGGGAGTTTTTCCATGCTATCGGCGCCTATGGCTTACTCACTGGGGGCTTTGGGTGGGCATGATATAAAGCAAAGCATTTTCCCTCCCAGTTTCCTCCTCTGGTCCACATTGCAGGACCATCAGCCATCAGAAACAGCCAGACGGTCTCCTTCAGCTTCTTTAGTGTCCTTGGAAGCCAAGGCAGTTTTAGGTCTGAGAAGAGGTTTATCAGAAGGACACATATTACGTCGTTTGTCCTGAAATGTAACATGGGGAGGAAAAGTTAAGCGGTTTAGTCAGATTGGAGTCGTTTATTCAGCAGTGGCAGCGCCAGTGACTTAATGCTACAGGTGCTATAGGGGAGTGAGATTATTTAGACCGGGTGCTTTAGCTTTTCAGCTTATGTAGATGGTGTATAGAAGCACACAGCACGATAAGCTACAGCATGGATAAAATAGGATAAAATATGAAATTCTAACGTCTAGCTCACAGAGCCTCTATGTGTACTTTGAAGAAAAAATACACTACAAGTATGCTGTAAAAACCGCAAAAATGTCTTACACAATATACAGATTTTACAGATAGTTAAAGAAAAAATGAAACCAATATTTTGGGGGTGCTGTGGGGGTACTATGGTCATTGGAGGAGGAGCTAGAGCACCCCCCCCCAAGCTTTTCCTTGGTGCTGCCACTGTTGTTCAGATTAAAAGTAACATTGTCATTAATAAACAGTACTCTGATCAAATTTTTGCATGTACAAACACAATCAAAGTTTAACCACATGTTTAGACACAATTCACACACCTGTTACATTTCCATAATGCTAAGACTCTCTACACTTACTTCATCCACTTTCTTGTTTGGTACACAGTCATTTGATGGATGTGTAAGATCATTACCAGACCGTCTGCTGCAAACTCTACAGTTAATGAATGGCTGCAAAAACACACAGACACACAAAAACAGTATTTAAAGAGTGGTGGGCAATAAATACAGTGAGAGAAGGTGTAGTAAAGATATATCTAATGATTTAAGGCAGAGCTGCTGGAGTGCAGGGTTTAATGACACAGAACAATTTTAGAGGAAAGAGCTTCCAAAGCAGGGTCACCATAAGGCTATATTATACAAAGCAAGTTCATCTAAAAGTATGAACAACAAATCCCGTTTAACTGAACACTGCTCTGTATTAAAATACTGTCCTCCGATCAAGCTAAGTGGTCCTGTAGTTCACTATTTAAAGAGGTAAATTTAAAGGGTAATTCACACTGCACATCTACCCTGCTCTGACCAGGTTTAATTACTGGCTTTCTAATTAAAACAAGAGTTAAGTCCTGCCCTTTCACCACAAAACACCACACTGCCATTTAAGGCTGATTTCAACAATGAGTTTTAGTTAACCTGGCTCGATTGAGTTAACTCTGGGTATGTAAAACCCGCTTTGTAGTACAGCCCACAGGTCTTTAAATAAGGCCAGCTAGGGTTCATAGCTCGAAGCATAATCTACAGGTCACCCCTCAGATGATTAGCATTTGCTTCTGCCTGGTAATCCAGCCTTTAAGCCTGTAAACCTACTAAAATTTGAGAATAAGGTGAAGGAACTGGCTCTTTGAGGCCACCTATGTATTTGTTACTTTATTGTTGGCTAACTTTCCCCCGCAGGGCATCAAAAAAGTTAACATGAACCTAAATTAATTTGCTAACTGATATGTCCAATGCTCACAGTCACAGTGACTCTTTACTTACCCTCTTGTCCATGAAAATACAGTCAGCCCGATGGTCTGTTGCAGTTGACTTTGGACATTTTGTTGCTCTCAAGAGAATCTCAATGTCAATGTATTCACTGCTGATCTAAATCACATAAACACGTTATATACAAAATTGCCTACAACTGTTTTAAAGGCAATATAACAAACAATAATCACCCAAAAAATGGCAAACTGTCACAGACTTGACTGCAGCAGATTCAGAGAGAAACTGTGAGAAGGTAAAATTGACCAGGGCTGAGATATACAACCATCACTTTCATTGTGAAGAGACATTAAGCATCATATGCATTGAAATTAAAACATCAAAATCAATGTGATACTCATTAGTTCAGCTTGCAGATGATGAAAGTTTCACACTTTTGTAAACACTTTCTCAGCAGTTACCTTCGGACGGCCCTGGATGTTATAGAAATTCATGTGCTGACGGGTTCCTTGATGAGCATTTTCGACTGCGAGTTTAATGGCCGTCTTGTGAGTGCAGGGAGACTGTGGTAATCTTGCTGGGCCTCTGTGGAGATAAGCAGAGCTCCATAAGCCAAAACCAGAAGCAGCAGGCGGGTCATCTTCCTCTCAGCTTTGAAGGGAGAAGCAGGACTGAGGACACTGATCTGTGGTCCCCTTATCCAGCACGTCCAGGGGCGTGTCCTTCACTCGAAACAAACAGACCTTTGAACAACATTGGAAAACTCTTCAGGATGAATTGAGGCAGGTGGTCAAGTGGGTTTATTGTTATTTCAGCAATATACACAGTACACAGTGAAAGGAAACATTGTTCCTCCTGGACCACGGTGCAACACAAAGAAGAAAAACAGAAACAACACAAGATGACACAAGTGCGGGCAAGATAGAACTATACAGAGTGAAAGGAGCACAAACAGAGGGAGAAAGTGCAAGATAAACACAAGAGCAACAATACAATACTACAGGACAAGACAGCGCAGTCAAGAACACAGAGTGCAGCCAGAGCTAACCTGAATAGGGGCATCAAGGTTGCCAGGCAGGCAGAGAAACAGAAAATAGAGGTCTACTTCACATACAACAACCCACAGTGGGTGTGGCAGGGAATACAACACATTACAAACTTCAAAGGCAACAACACCGTCACTGTTAACAGCAACGCCCTTTTAGCAAAGGAGCTAAACAGCTTCTTTGCTCGTCTGGAGGAACACAGAGCAGACATAGCCACACTGCCCCCTCCCCCAATCTCCAGCACTCACAGACTCCCTCTGCAGGAACACCACGCGAGAAGGCACATTGCATCTCTAGGTGTGTGGAGTTTAAGACAAGGCAAGTGATGCTACGATAATATAATTCCTTGGTAAGACCCCACCTAGAATATTGTGTGCGGGTTTGGTTACCATACCTTAAGAAGGACATTGCTGCCTTGGAAAAGGTGCAACGTAGGGCAACGAGAATGATTCCTGGTCTTAGAGGAATGTCTAATGAGGAGAGGTTAGCTGAGCTGAATCTGTTTAGCCTCGAGCAAAGGAGACTAAGGGGGGACATAATCCAGGTGTTTAAGATTCTAACAGGTCTGGATGCTGTTCAGCCAAATGGCTATTTCAATGTTAGTTTAAATACCAGAACTCGTGGCCATAAGTGGAAATTAGCTGGAGAACATTTTAAAACGAATTTGATGAAGCATTTCTGTACACAGCGTGTAGTTAGAGTATGGAATAGTCTTCCTGTTATTGTAACACAAGCTAAAACCCTGGGTTCTTTTAAATCAGAGCTAGATAAGATTTTTGAGCTATTAGCTAAGTTCTCCTCAAAGGAGCTTGATGGGCCGAATGGCCTCCTCTCATTTGTAAATCTCTTTGGTTCTTATGAGTCAGCTTACAGAGATGAGGTCCAGAAACTGATAGGTTGGAGTTCAGCAAACAATTTGGCACTAAACAGCACAAAGACAAAGGAATCACTGACTTCAGGAAGGATGGAGGCGACACTGGCCTGCCTAGATGGATGGATGGATGTTTTTATTGACATTGTAAGTACAATGAGATTTAGTTTGGAACGCGCCAGCAGCTACACAGTATATTTACAATTATATAGATTGTGAGGCATAAAATAAGGTGTGAGTAATATAACATAACGACATAATATAAGTAATCATTAATTAATCATTACAGATGGTATGAGGTGTGAACCGCTAGGCTGCTATGGCATGTTTGGTATCAAACCGATGGAAAATCACTCCAGTTTCCAAATCTGGTCAGTGGTTACCACGAAAGTGAATATATCAAAAGTTACACCAGCCTAACGAAAATCATCAATACAAGGGAAATCACTCTGGTCATAAATCTCAAAAGGACTGATACAGACCCCCTTCCGAAAGCCCGCCAAATGGATGGTCAGCCATTGGTCCAGGAGTCGAATTCCTGGTCACTCCTATTCACGAACTTTACACTATAAAACCTGGCACCTCAGAACAAAGCCAGGAGAGGAGAAACAGAAGGGAGGAGAAAACAAAAGACCATCAGCACGAAGAGAGGCAGAGAACATCAGCCCAAGAGAAGAGAAGCCCACAAGAAGCCCTCCTGAAGCCTATCAGTGAAGACCCAGCTGGACAGAGAACTGCAACCAAGCCCAAGCTTCACCAGGAGAGGGAATCAGAGGGGCTCCACTCCAACAACCGCTGCAAACACCGCGCCTCCCTGAGTGCCATCACCCATCAGCTCATCAGCCTCCGCAACCAACTGCCAAGACCCCCCCCCCCCCACTCTGCAACCAAGTAAACAAACTTCCTTTCATTTATAACAACCTAAACTCCTATTCACCTGCTATATTACTTTAGGACAGTATTTCCACAAATTGCTTGCTTTGCAGAACAGTATTTTCCCTTTTAAGGTTACTCATTTTAAATCTGGTCATTGCATTTTCATGATTACATTGTTTGTGTCCACTCCGTTATTTCGTGTTTATTGTTTGTTAGGTGTAATGTCTGTCTTATGTTAGTTATAGGAATAAATGCATGTCTTTTACACAACTTCAGCCTCCGTTCATTGAGTGCTCACAAGAATCCCTGCCTGTGCGATCTACGCTCTGAAACCTCAAATTCGCCTGAAATATCGCGAGACTCTCTCTCATTGGCCGTGAGGGGAGCTTCGCTACCGATCGTTTACATTACCTGGTGACGCAGCTCGTTGGACAAGCCTTCTATTCTAACCCAGGTTATTACGTGATACTGGTTATTAATGAGTTCCATTTAAGTCACACATTAACAGACTCACGGTGTTTCGCAATTGAGTTTGAGCCGACCATTCAGCATAAAAATTGGTTAATAATCACAAGGCACAAGGTTTAAACTTATTCTGAGCACACAATTTAAACTTTTTATGACCGAACGTGCAGTGAAGAAGCGCTACTGTCAACTGGTTGCAAAAGTCGCACTCATGGCAATCTGAAGGCATTTAAGCGGGATCATATGGGCTTATTATAGTTATTTTTATTTCTATTATTAGTAGTTATATTATTTTGTTTTATTTTCGGTGATTTCATTGTAGTTCTTTCGTATTAAACTGCAGTAAACTTTAACCCTATGTCTGACGAGATTCTCAGATGTAGCGCTTTGTTTCCAGGTTCAATTCGGACGAGTGTCTCCGTTTCTATATATCCTGGGAGAGATCTCTCTATTAGCGAACGGGAATACTTGTTATGAGGTTCTAACCTAAATTATGTTGCGCTTGGACATAAGACCGATAGCTTAGTTACCTATCAGGATCATACTCGTATGTGTGTGCCTGCTTTAGACAAAGCAAGTTTAACACAACTTTGCGCTGTGAGCCAAGTGTGTGTCATTTAGAAATTGGGAGTCTCCTGTGCTTGAGACCCGCCGTGGTTAAGCACCATTTGCGACGAGATATAGTGCACTCACAATTTAAATCTGTCGCCGTAACGCGTGCGCCGTCTCGCTTCAGTAATTGTTTTAAGGGGTGATGACGAAGATGACGAATTTACTTTCCTGAAGAGGAGCAGGATGGGTCACGCGTTCTGTAAGATTTGTCTCCCACGGGGAAGGAACGATGTCAGTCGGCATGAAAAATCCAAGTCATTAGTGAATGACAGAGCCGCATGAGTGAACATGAAAAATTAATAGAAAATAAATGACAAATGGTTATTTTATATTTTATATATTTTATATATTTATATTTATATTTATATTATATTTTATATAATTTATATTATTTTATATTTCCTGTCTTAAAATGTAAGGGATACTGGAGCCTGGTTGCGGTGGTGGGATGGCTCACGGCGGGTGCCGGAAAATTTCCTTTATTTTCAAATCCAAACCTTGACAGGTATGCTGCTGTTCCAAATCATGGGTGCATGTTACAAGTGCGGAACATATTTTAACTTAGTACTAACTTAGCATCATATTTGATCTGATTCGACTGAATATCCCAGGTTTCCATCTCAAAGTTGGTAACCTTGGTATTGTGTGTAGGAGATTCGGTATAACTATAATTTCGTTCTCCATTTGCATGCCCGAAGTGTCTTTAAGTGTTATGTAGTTTTGCCTGAAACGCAAAAATAAAACAAAGCAATTAAAGCCGATCAGTGGCTCAAATTGTGCTGTAGCGATTGAAGAACTTTTGTCGGAAGTTGGATTCGAACTTGGGATGCCTTACTTGGGAGAACAGAATACCAGAATAGAGTAGGTTAAGTCCAGCCTTGGCTTCCAAGCTGACGTTTTTCTACATATGTGCTTGTGTATCATGGACAGTAAGAGGGGGCAGGCAAGGAGAGAATTTCTCTCTTTGGGGATCAATAGAGTGTTGTTATTATAACGTCTAAAAAGTATGATGGTCTGTCGATAAATCAATAAGAAAATAAATGAAGTCGTTTTCGCGAACACGCTGGAAAAGCCAGGGGCCGGACCGACTGTAGGGGGCGTGGCCAGAGACAGCCTGCTGACCATAGCTGTCAAGTCTCCCGTTTTGGCCGGGAAACTACCGTATTTTACTTCTCTTTCCCGCCGTCCTCCCGTATTAGTATTTTCCCGTAAATCTCCCTTATAATAATATATATATATATATATATATATATTATATTATATAGTTGCTGGATAGTGTAGTGGTAAGTTCGCCGCCTTTCACACGGGAGACCGGGGTTCGAATCCCGGTTGTGGCCAAAAATATATTTTATATATTTTATATATTTTATATATTTTATATATTTTATATATTTTATATATTTTATATATTTATATTTATATTTATATTATATTTTATATAATTTATATTATTTTATATTTCCTGTCTTAAAATGTAAGGGATACTGGAGCCTGGTTGCGGTGGTGGGATGGCTCACGGCGGGTGCCGGAAAATTTCCTTTATTTTCAAATCCAAACCTTGACAGGTATGCTGCTGTTCCAAATCATGGGTGCATGTTACAAGTGCGGAACATATTTTAACTTAGTACTAACTTAGCATCATATTTGATCTGATTCGACTGAATATCCCAGGTTTCCATCTCTCATGCATCTGGTGTGACGTGTTTTCAGACTCTCAGGCTGGCGCAAAGAAATCTTACGGGAATTGAACGTCTCACTCCGGCCAGCTGACCAAAGTTGGTAACCTTGGTATTGTGTGTAGGAGATTCGGTATAACTATAATTTCGTTCTCCATTTGCATGCCCGAAGTGTCTTTAAGTGTTATGTAGTTTTGCCTGAAACGCAAAAATAAAACAAAGCAATTAAAGCCGATCAGTGGCTCAAATTGTGCTGTAGCGATTGAAGAACTTTTGTCGGAAGTTGGATTCGAACTTGGGATGCCTTACTTGGGAGAACAGAATACCAGAATAGAGTAGGTTAAGTCCAGCCTTGGCTTCCAAGCTGACGTTTTTCTACATATGTGCTTGTGTATCATGGACAGTAAGAGGGGGCAGGCAAGGAGAGAATTTCTCTCTTTGGGGATCAATAGAGTGTTGTTATTATAACGTCTAAAAAGTATGATGGTCTGTCGATAAATCAATAACAATATCAATGAAGTCAATGTTTATCTAAAGGAATCAGAATTCAGGAAAAGCCAGGGGCCGGACCGAGTGTAGGGGGCGTGGCCAGAGACAGCCTGCTGACTGTTCCAAATCATGGGTGCATGTTACAAGTCCGGAACATATTTTAACTTAGTACTAACTTAGCATCATATTTGATCTGATTCGACTGAATATCCCAGGTTTCCATCTCTCATGCATCTGGTGTGACGTGTTTTCAGACTCTCAGGCTGGCGCAAAGAAATCTTACGGGAATTGAACGTCTCACTCCGGTCAGCTGACCAAAGTTGGTAACCTTGGTATTGTGTGTAGGAGATTCGGTATAACTATAATTTCGTTCTCCATTTACATGCCCGTAGTGTCTTTAACCGGCTGCACAAACTGGATCCGCCTCCATTACGACACAACTTTGCCCTTATTGGCTTAAGAATTTAGTCACATACATGACGTATATCTGCTATTTCTCCCGAGAAGCAGGTAAAGCAGTGGTAACTGCTTTGTAGTTAATTTACCTGGTAAAATTAAGTTTAAATAAATGATATAAATACTGTAATAGTACTCGTGAGCTTTGTTTATTTGTTATTAGTTATTGTAATGTTGCGCTGCTTTATTTGTTTAATCGTCTAGTCTGTGGAGACATTCAAGTTAATCAAATAAGAATTGCACTGTACACTGTACATGACCATAAAAACTTTGTATCCTTGAAATAAATGTTTTTGATCTTTTCCTTGGCAGTTATCTTTTTACACAGGGCCTCTATGTACACGATAGTTTTTTTTTTCACGACTAACAGTATGGATCAGGAGTTGGTTATTGTAAAAGAAGTAATGTGCATGCAGGTGATATTTGTATAGATTTATCCACACCCTTGTAGCAGTGCTGCCATTGCAGTCAGATCTCGCAAACTAGGAGTATTAGTTGTCTTTATTTCTCTTTATTTCTTGACGCCAACCCTCTCCATTAATCCGGGCTTGGGACTGGCACCTACCTGAGCTGGCTTGCTCCCTTAAGTGGCTGGGTTAGGCTAAACTATATATATATATTTACCAAGACTACAATAAAACATCTCGAAATGTGTAGTCTAGCAAAACGCAGTTTAAAGAAGGTAGCCTACCTGGCGAAATTGCAAACAAATTAAGGGCGTTAGGCAGCCTTTAGATCCTACCCATCATGCACTGCAGTTTTTTGCTAATTCCTCAAATGGAAAACTGTCCATCCATCCATCCATCCATTTTCCAAACCGCTTATCCTACTGGATCGCGGGGGGTCTGGAGCCTATCCCGGAAGCAATGGGCACGAGACAGGGAACAACTCAGGATGGCGGGCCAGCCCATCGCAGGGCACACTCACACACTATTCACTCACGCATACACTCCTATGGGCAATTTAGCAACTCCAATTAGCCTCAGCATGTTTTTGGACTGTGGGGGAAACCAGAGTACCCGGAGGAAACCCCACGATGACATGGGTAGAACATGCAAACTCCACACACATGTGACCCAGGTGGAGACTCGAACCCGGGCCCTAGAGGTGTGAGGCAACAGTGCTAACCACTGCACCACCATGCTGCCCCCTAAATGGAAAACCATTAAATACAAAAGGAAAACAAAAGTGCTGTAAGACTGTATACTTATGTGTATGTTAGTAAAGGCTGTAGCTGACACAACGGACCCCACTAATTAGAAAGGGGTAATTGTACACATGTGGCATCCAGTATGTTCTTCTATAACAGTTTTTAAAAAAAAAAAAAAAACTCACATTACACAAATTGGCACTATCAAAACGAGGATTATGGGGAAAATGGGGACTGTGATGGAGATTACATACACGTAGGCATGGTATTTAGTTTTTTTTAATCTGGTCACCTTCCAGAGTAATTGTAAACTAAAACCATCTTCACCCTATTTGATTCTTTATAAATGGACAATCAGTCGTGCAGTAAATGGGGGTATAGAGAGACACAGAGCTTGTCTAACAAGAAACCCTGGGAAGCTAACATTAATAGGGTGGGTATGGATAGCAAAACCATTGATACAGATTACAGATTTATATCTCACCTGAACCCTGGCGGGCTCCGTGCCAATAGGGGTTGGGATTAGGGTTAGTTAACTTAAGTAGTAATATTGATGATATTCTCCTATTCTCCAGTCAGTGAATCGTGAAACGTAATGTTAATATGTTTCTATACCTATATGTTCTGCTTAAAAACCCATAAAGGCAAGCACAGTGTTTAGACATTCTGTTACTTAGACTAGTAAACACTAAGATCCTTCAGCTTTCAATTAACCTGACACAACAGTCTAAACAACAAATGTGTGCCATGTCATTTGTCATCTTTACATCTTGTATCCTTTATATGGTAATTGGATTTTCAAGGTGGAATTGCAGGTCGATCATTTTAAGGATCTAGATGTAAACCTCCCTGGTGTTGCTTTAATATTTTTTTTTGCACAATTTGCTTCACACACTTCCTCCAGCAGAGAAGCTTACAATACTACACCCCACCAAATGACTGGAAGATGCCTTTTTATTTAAGGTCTGGCTGTGAGCCTCGATTACCGATACACTATCTTCAGGCTCCTGCCGGGATCAGTCAGTATGGTGGACCTTTGGAGGAATGGGTACAAAACCATCAGGAAAGTTTGCAGGTGCTTCAAGAGTATGTGAAGGCTTAGTTGGAGGAACAAGCCACACCACGAAATCGGAAACACAATGAGTTGGTTAATGATTAGGGGTTTGATGAAGGTCAGCTGGTGTGTTTGCGGAACCATGTTCGAGGTAAAATACAGGATCATAGGGATGCCTGTTTGTATATGGTAGTTCGGTGTCCCCAGATCAGGGTGCAGTTTACTCTGCAACTCCAATGGAGGGGGACGGGGTTGTCCGTCAAGTTCACCGAACAGAGTTGCGTCCAGTACCACAGGGGGTTGTTATGTCAGGGGAAGATGTTCTGGTAATGTCTCCTGAGTCTGGGTTGCCCACAGGGGCAACAGAAATGGAATCGGATGAGGACTCTGTGATTTTACGGGGACAGGGCTGGTGGGAGGGGTCGCAATAGAGCATCCACAAGTAGGCCTCGTATAATGGAGGAGGTTATGTCCCCCCCGAGGTGTAGAGACCAGTTAAACGTTCGGTGAGGTCCACCACTGGTCATCATACCAACCCTTATAAGTTACCACGGTCAGTGAATGATCGTTCGGTTGGGGAGGAAGACCAGTGGTTTGGGGATAGAATTCTTAGCTGTGATCGTTGGGTCATCAATTTCATTTTGGGGGATGGATTGTAGCCAGGCAATTATAGGCAGGTATAGGAACTGCAGTTCGGACTGGAGGCATAGCCGGGGCGAGATGGCTGTGCATGTTCCGATGGTAGGGCATATTGGCAAAGGAGCAGGCACGGGAAAGACAGGCAGGGTCCTGATAGATTTGGTGGAGCATCGGCGGGCATATTGAATTTGCAGTGTAGCAGCCTTTCTGTTTGCTTGTTTCAGGGGGTGAACAATCTTATCCGCAAAGGGCCGGTGTGTATGCAGGTTTTCGCTGCAACTCCCTAATTAGATTTCTAATTAGAGGACTGATTAGCTGAAGAGTCCTCATACCTGGTTTTGAAGAGCTGACCTAAAGGTTACCCCAAAAACCTGTGTTTTTTTTTTGTTTGAATGGGGCAGTGAGTCATGGGGTAAACTACTGTTCTTTAGGGGTTTTCAAGGTGGAATTACGGGTCGATAATTTTAAGGATCAGGTTGTAAACCTCCCTGGTGTTGCTTTAATATGTTTTATCTGAGGTTGTATCGTGTATTATCAAGCCAGCCGGCTTAGTGGCCTCGGGAGCGGGGTTTAGTGGGAGCAGCTGGCTAGTTTTATTTTCTTTTTTGTTTGTGTCTTTTTCTTTGTTGTATGTATATTTTGGGTTCATTATTAGGCAGGCTGGGCCTTTTGGCACCTGTAGTCTGGGTGCTGGATTGCCCATAGGGGTCTTTTTTATTGCTGTGATTTGCTGTGTCATTCACTAGTGTGATTTGTGCTGGATGTGTTTTTAAGGTTGTGCTGTGGCGTGTACCTGAGCAAACTTTGGGCAACCTGTTCTCTTGTTGGCTTTATTGACAAAGGGTGGATTAGTCTAATTACGGCCTGCTACAAATAGCTGCATATAACGTATAAAAAAAATCACCTTATGGGTGCTCCGTAGGGTAGCAAGATCTTGAGTTTTTTTTACAGTACTCGGGTACGTTTTAAAATTTTCGACCAATCAGCAAACATTATTCTGACAGCATAGCTGGGAAACCAATGAAAAGTGAGTGCAACGTTCTAGAACTTGACTTTGGGTTGACGCTCCCTATAAAAGAGCTGGGTACTGCTTCAAGGCGTTCAGTTGGCGCTACCTCCTGATAGAGTAGCACTGTACGGCTCTTGTTCCGTAAAACAACATCAAAAGGATGAAAAAAAAAACAATATTTAAAGAAGACGAAAAAAATCAATTTTTAAAGAAGACGAAAAAAACATCGTCTAAAAAAATAAGCCAAAAAAATAATATCCGAAGAAGGAAAAACATGCAAAGTAAAAAAAAACAAACAAAAATAAAAAACAATATCCAAAGAAGAAGGAAAAAAACATCCAAAGGGAGAAAAGAAGAACTGAAGGGCCAACGAGGTAGGAGGAAATACAAATTTCGTTTCAGCACCGTTGGAGTGCCAAGCCGTGAAAAGCATTTGGCCAGAAGACAAGGTAAGTGTTGTATCTGTTATTTTAAAACAGCGCTTTTCAAAATGCTGCTTTATAATCGTTTGAGATCGTTAGCCAGTGTGACAGCTGAAGGCTTTTTGAGTTTACCAACATAAAGTTTTATTTCTGTATTAGGACATTGTCAGGAACAATGATGTGTTCATCGCTATGATGTGGTCAAAAAGCGATGCATTGAATCTTAGAAACATTTGTGATTTTTCAAACGATGCTTTTCCTTTTATTTAATCAGTAAAATTTCCATCGGTTTTATATAGTGCCCCTTGAAATATGTCTTTAGCTCATTTTCCGGGCATTTTACTAGAATGCATCCTGAGAAATACACAAGCTCTGCTGCATTTCCGTGCCTCGATGTTTAGTGCCGAGTATAATTGTTGCAGTTGCCTTTTATATATTCCATGAGACCTGTTGGTACCAAGAGAAGTGTGAGACTGTCAGGGTGAATTTATCATACAATCGCACGCATAAATACCTGAGGGTTGCCAGTCCTTTTGCGTTGTTACAGGAGGACTAGAGCTGACGAGTGTGTTTCTACACACTATCAAGGGCATTGTAGTACAGTTTTCTCAGGTGGGAGAATGCTGCCGATCTCCTATTTGACAATACAGCCCTTGATATATTAGAATATTACAGAACTAGAAGCCTTTTGCAAGGAAGAATGTGAGAAAATCCCAAGTACAAGAACTGAAAGCCTTTCAGCTGGCTATAAGAAGCGCTTGTAAGCTGTGATATCTGGCAGAGGAGGTGTTACTAAGTACTGATTACGTAGGGTGCCCAAACTTTTGCAGAGTGCCATAATAATGTTTTTATTTTGTAATTTTGTTCAATTTATGGCATAAAAAGTAACTATTCATCAATGTTTGCTGAAAATATTGTGTATTTTTCCCCCAGTTCCTAAAGAGACTGTATTAACTGATATTGTTGCTTTTGTAATTGAAAAGATGTTATTTGTCAAGGGGTGCCAAACCTTTGCATAAGACTGTACACAGTGTGTGTATGTGTTTATGTGAGTGTGTGTCTGTGTGTGTGTGTGTATATATATATATGTGTGTGTGTGTATATATTTCTGTATATGCATGTGTATATATATATTTATATATAGTTCACACACATTCAAACTTATTTGAATACACATTCAAAATTATTTTTATTATTATTATTTTCGTTTTTTTTTTTTTTTGTGTTTTAAAATTTTTTATTTTTGCAATGGAAATAAAAATAAAGCAGTCCTCCGTAGAGGAGGGGTGGTGGAGGGAATATATATATATATATATACATATATATAAAATAATTGTCACACAACTGGGGTGACATGCCTTTCCTGCTCACCCAATTTTAGTGCACTTTAGTTATGCATAATGACCTTCTAGTCTCGATACACCCATATATATATATGTATATATATATATAGTTTTTTTTGTTTTTTTTTTTGCAATAGACAATAAAAATAACGCAGTTCTCCGTAAAGGAGGGATGGTGGATGGAATATATATATACATATATATAAAATAATTGTCACACAACCTGGGTGACATGCCTTGCCTGCTCACCCAGTTTTAGTGCACCTTAGTTATTCATAATGACCATCTAGTCTCGATACACCCATAAATATATATGTATATATATATAGTTTTTTTTGTTTTTTTTTTTGCAATAGACAATAAAAATAACGCAGTTCTCCATAAAGGAGGGATGGTGGATGGAATATATATATACATATATATAAAATAATTGTCACACAACTTGGGTGACATGCCTTGCCTGCTCACCCAATTTTAGTGCAACTTAGTTATCCATAATGACCAACTAGTCTCGATACACCCATATATATATATATATGTACATATATATATAGTTTTTTTATTAGCAATAGAAAAGAAAAATAACGCAGTTCTCCGTAAAGGAGGGATGGTGGATGGAATATATATATATATATATACATTTATATAAAATAATTGTCACACAACCTGGGTGACATGCCTTGCCTGCTCACCCAATTTTAGTGCACCTTAGTTATCCATACTGACCATCTAGTCTCGACACACCCATATATATATATATATATATATATATATATATATATATGTATATATATAGATATTTTTTCTTTTTCTTGTGTTTTTTTTTCGCAATGGATATTAAAAATAAAGCAGTCCTCCGTAAAGGAGGGGTGGTGGAGGGAATATATATATACATATATATATAAAATAATTGTCACACAACCTGGGTGACATGCCTTGCCTGCTCACCCAATTTTAGTGCAACTTAGTTATCCATAATGACCAACTAGTCTCGATACACCCATATATATATATATATATATGTACATATATATAGTTTTTTTATTAGCAATAGAAAAGAAAAATAACGCAGTTCTCCGTAAAGGAGGGATGGTGGATGGAATATATATATATATATATATATATATATATATATATATATACATTTATATAAAATAATTGTCACACAACCTGGGTGACATGCCTTGCCTGCTCACCCAATTTTAGTGCACTTTAGTTATCCATACTGACCATCTAGTCTCGACACACCCATATATATATATATATATATATATATATATATATATATATATATATATATATGTATATATATATAGATATTTTTTCTTTTTCTTGTGTTTTTTTTTCGCAATGGATATTAAAAATAAAGCAGTCCTCCGTAAAGGAGGGGTGGTGGAGGGAATATATATATACATATATATATAAAATAATTGTCACACAACCTGGGTGACATGCCTTGCCTGCTCACCCAATTTTAGTGCAACTTAGTTATCCATAATGACCAACTAGTCTCGATACACCCATATATATATACATATATGTACATATATATAGTTTTTTTATTAGCAATAGAAAAGAAAAATAACGCAGTTCTCCGTAAAGGAGGGATGGTGGATGGAATATATATATATATATATATATATATATATATACATTTATATAAAATAATTGTCACACAACCTGGGTGACATGCCTTGCCTGCTCACCCAATTTTAGTGCACTTTAGTTATCCATACTGACCATCTAGTCTCGACACACCCATATATATATATATATATATATATATATATATATATATATGTATATATATATATATATATATATATATATGTATATATATAGATATTTTTTCTTTTTCTTGTGTTTTTTTTTCGCAATGGATATTAAAAATAAAGCAGTCCTCCGTAAAGGAGGGGTGGTGGAGGGAATATATATATACATTTATATAAAATAATTGTCACACAACTGGGGTGACATGCCTTGCCTGCTCACCCAATTTTAGTGCACCTTAGTTATCCATAATGACCAACTAGTCTCGATACACCCATAAATATATATATATATATGTACATATATATAGTTTTTTTATTAGCAATAGAAAAGAAAAATAACGCAGTTCTCCGTAAAGGAGGGATGGTGGATGGAATATATACATACATATATATAAAATAATTGTCACACAACCTGGGTGACATGCCTTGCCTGCTCACCCAATTTTAGTGCAACTTAGTTATCCATAATGACCAACTAGTCTCGATACACCCATAAATATATATGTATATATATAGTTTTTTTTTTTTCGCAATGGACAATAAAAATAACGCAGTTCTCCGTAAAGGAGGGATGGTGGATGGAATATATATATAAAATAATTGTCACACAACCGGGGTGACATGCCTTGCCTGCTCACCCAATTTTAGTGCACCTTAGTTATTCATAATGACCATCTAGTCTCGATACACCCATAAATATATATGTATATATATGTATTGTTTTTTTTTTTTTTTTTTTTTGCAATAGACAATAAAAATAGCGCAGTTCTCCATAAAGGAGGGATGGTGGATGGAATATATATATACATATATATATAAAATAATTGTCACACAACCTGGGTGACATGCCTTGCCTGCTCACCCAATTTTAGTGCAACTTAGTTATCCATAATGACCAACTAGTCTCGATACACCCATATATATATATATATATATGTACATATATATAGTTTTTTTATTAGCAATAGAAAAGAAAAATAACACAGTTCTCCGTAAAGGAGGGATGGTGGATGGAATATATATATATATATATATATATATATATATATTTATATATATATATATATATATATATATATATATATATATATACATTTATATAAAATAATTGTCACACAACCTGGGTGACATGCCTTGCCTGCTCACCCAATTTTAGTGCACTTTAGTTATCCATACTGACCATCTAGTCTCGACACACCCATATATATATATATATATATATATATATATGTATATATATAGATATTTTTTCTTTTTCTTGTGTTTTTTTTTCGCAATGGATATTAAAAATAAAGCAGTCCTCCGTAAAGGAGGGATGGTGGATGGAATATATATATAAAATAATTGTCACACAACCGGGGTGACATGCCTTGCCTGCTCACCCAATTTTAGTGCACCTTAGTTATTCATAATGACCATCTAGTCTCGATACACCCATAAATATATATGTATATATATATAGTTTTTTTATTAGCAATAAAAAAGAAAAATAACGCAGTTCTCCGTAAAGGAGGGATGGTGGATGGAATATATATATATATATATATATATATATATATATATATATATATATACATTTATGTAAAATAATTGTCACACAACCTGGGTGACATGCCTTGCCTGCTCACCCAATTTTAGTGCACTTTAGTTATCCAGAATGACCATCTAGTCTCGATACACCCATGAATATATATGTATATATATATATATATATATATATATATATATATATATATATATATAGTTTTTCTGTTTTTTTTTTGCAATAGACAATAAAAATAACGCAGTTCTCCATAAAGGAGGGATGGTGGATGGAATATGTATATGCATATATATAAAATAATTGTCACACAACCTGGGTGACATGCCTTGCCTGCTCACCCAATTTTAGTGCACCTTAGTTATCCATACTGACCATCTAGTCTCGATACACCCATATATATATATATATATATATATATATATATATATATATATATATATATATATGTACATATATATAGTTTTTTTATTAGCAATAGAAAAGAAAAATAACGCAGTTCTCCGTAAAGGAGGGATGGTGGATGGAATATATATATATATATATATACATTTATATAAAATAATTGTCACACAACCTGGGTGACATGCCTTGCCTGCTCACCCAGTTTTAGTGCACCTTAGTTATCCATAATGACCATCTAGTCTCGATACACCCATAAATATATATGTATATATATATATATATATATATATATAGTTTTTTTATTTTTTTCGTAATGGACAATAAAAATAACGCAGTTCTCCGTAAAGGAGGGATGGTGGATGGAATATATATATACATATATACATTTATATAAAATAATTGTCACACAACCTGGGTGACATGCCTTGCCTGCTCACCCAGTTTTAGTGCACCTTAGTTATCCATACTGACCATCTAGTCTCGATACACCCATAAATATATATACTGAACAAAAATATAAACGCAACACTCTTGTTTCTGCTCCCATTTTTCATGAGATGGACTTAAAGACCTACAATTCATTCCAGATACACAATATTACCATTTCTCTCAAACATTTCTCACAAATCAGTCTAAATGTGTGATAGTGAGCACTTCTGCTTTGCTGAGATAATCCATCCCACCTCACAGGTGTGCCACATCAAGATGCTGATCTGACATCATGGGTAGTGCACAGGTGTACCTTATACTGCCCACAATAAAAGGCCACCCTGGAATGTGCAGTTTTTTGCTTTATTGGGGGTCTGGGGACTCAGAACCGGTCAGTATCTGGTGTGACCACCATTTGCCTCATACAATGCAACACATCTTCTTCGCATAGAGTTTATCAGATTGTCAATTGTGGCCTGTGGAATGTTGGTCCACTCCTCTTCAATGGCTGTGCGAAGTTGTTGGATATTAGTGGGAACTGGTACACGCTGTCGTATACGCCGGTCAAGCACATCCCAAACATGCTCAACGGGTGACATGTCCGGTGAGTATGCTGGCCATGCAAGAACTGGGACATTTTCAGCTTCCAAGAACTGTGTACAGATCCTTGCAACATGGGGCCGTGCATCATCTGTCTGAGTGGCTGGTCTCAGACGATCTTGGAGGTGAACCTGCTGGATGTGGAGGTCCTGGGCTGGTGTGGTTACACGTGGTCTGCGGTTGTGAGGCCGGTTGGATGTACTGCCATATTCTCTGAAACGCCTTTGGAGACGGCTTATGGTTGAGAAATAAACATTCAATGCACGAGCAACAGATCTGGTTGACATTCCAGGGTGGCCTTTTATTGTGGGCAGTATAAGGTACACCTGTGCACTACCCATGATGTCAGATCAGCATCTTGATGTGGCACACCTGTGAGGTGGGATGGATTATCTCAGCAAAGCAGAAGTGCTCACTATCACACATTTAGACTGATTTGTGAGAAATGTTTGAGAGAAATGGTAATATTGTGTATCTGGAATGAATTGTAGATCTTTAAGTCCATCTCATGAAAAATGGGAGCAAAAACAAAAGTGTTGCGTTTATATTTTTGTTCAGTGTATGTATATGTATACATATAGTTTTTTTTGTGTTTGTGAAAACGGGTCTTTAATCGGGGAAACGGAGCGGGTAGAGCAGGACGGAACGCAGGCATTGACAAACTACAATGACGGACAGGGCAAACAGGTAAGACCAGGACTTAAAATAGGTCATGACTAATCAAAGTAATCGGGCAAAGCAGGAGACGATCAGGGAAGCACACGTGGGTAATCAGGGGGCGTGGCACACACGAGGAGCGGACAAGCCGGGCATATATGTATATCTATATAAAACCTCATTAATGAGGGACAGGGAACAGAACGGACAGACAGAACTGGCACAGGGGAAGGAGCCAGGACAAGACTTGACATAAGACAGGAAAGGCAGAGAAACAGATCAGAAAGGGGGACACGGAGGGAACAGGCAGGACAAAAGGACCGGGAGTGAACGAAGGGAACATCGGGGAAAGAGGAGCAGAAGCCAGAGGGACGAGGGACAAAGAGAGGAGGGACAGAGACAGGAGGAACAAAGCGAGGGGGAGCAGAGGCAGGAGGGACAAAGACGGGAGGCCAGGGAGAGAAGGAGGGGGAACCAAGAGGAGCCCGAGGGAGACCCAGCGGGCGACGGGAGGCAGCCGGAAGGGCTGCAGGCGGCCGGGAGGCCGGAGCCGGAGGGGCCGAGGAGACGGGGTGAGGGACAGACGCAGGGACGAAGGAGGGAGTCGGAGGGGAGACCAGGGAAGGGGACGAAGGAGCTGGAAGGGACCCTGGCGAGGGCAAGGAGAGAGGGGGAGCCGCAGCAGACGGCGACGTCCTCCGACACGCCAGAGCGGGAGGACCAGCAGGCGAATGAGGAGCCGCCGTCGGGGGGCCCGCAGGCAACCGATAAGACGCCGGAGGAGGGACCGAGGCAGGGCGACGAGGCCGCGGAGGGGGACCCGCAGACGACAGCCGACCCGGAGGGCCAGGACCCGCAGGTGCCGACCAAGCCCTAGCGCCGGCGAGGGAGGGCGAGCCAGGGGGCTGGGCGGGTGGGACCCCAGCCGTGCGTCTGTGTCCTCTCCCCTTATGGGACACAGACATAAGGACCTGCGGCCGGGGTCGGGCTCGTCGGGGTGAGGGTACCAGAGTCACAGGGGGAGAAGGGACTGGAGTGGGGCCAGGGACTGGAGCTGCAGGCTGCAGAGGGGGCGCCTGCCCGGGAGCTGCAGGCAGGGAAAGCGCCTCGGACGTGGGCGCGGTAGCTGCAGGCAGCGGAGACGGCTGCTCGGGCTCTGGGGCCGCAGGGGGCACTTATTTTATTATATAAAATAAGTGTCACACAACCGGGGTGACATGCCTTGCCTGCTTGTGGGATGAGGAAGACTCAGGGACTGGAAATGGGATTAAAACTGAAGATGTGCTCATTCCTTTGTGTATTTACAAATTTTCCTTCCGTCAGACATGAGGAGTTTGCTGCTATATTTGGCACTAATAGAGATTCTGATGCTGCTATTTTTATTGTCTATTAGTTTGTTATTATTTACAAGTTCTGTTGTGTTTTTGCATTTTTCTCTTCTGGTTAATTAACTGCTGTCTGTTTGCTGTGAAGTATGAGTGTGGTGAGTAAGACTCAGGGACTGGAAGTGGGATTACAACTAAAGATAACATGCTTATTCCTTTTTGTATTGTTTACAAATTTCCTTCCGTCAAACATGAGGAGTTTGCTGCTATATTGTGCACTAACAGAGATTCTGATGCTGCTATTTTTATTGTTTATAAATGTGTTATTGTTTCCAGTATTCAAGTATTCGAGTATTCAATAAATGCTAAATTGAGAAATTTTGTGTATCGTTTGTTATTATTAGTGTGATATTTTACCATGCAAATAGAGGGGAAAACGTCCAATTATCGGCCAAAAAAAATCAGCAGCATATATCGGCCATCGCCTGACCCTTGACTTGAAAAACCCATATCGGTCGACCTCTAGTAACAGTACATTCTGTCCAATTCATCCATCGAGTTAAGTCACACACCCACTTGAGGGGGCACTCCGGCAGACGTGAGGATGGGGATGTTCTTTCCGCTATAACATCCACTGCAGAAGTACATCTCGCTCCTGTTCACAGGGCTTACTTCAATGATGAAGCAGGGCTGGTTGTCTGGACAAGAAGTTGTCCTGCTGCTGGGTCTCGGTGCCGTTTTTCCACCTAAGCTTGAAGGTGGAAATGTGTTCCAACTTGGTCCCTGGGACTGCAGCATAGCCAAACATCGCGAGCAGCGTCGGCCACACCCACCACCAGAACCATCACACCGTCCTATACACATAAAGAAGAACTAAAACATAGAGTGTTGTGACAATCTATGCGTTAATGTTTGGCAGCATAGGTGATTCATTAAAATTATACCGAAGAATGGAAAATGTGATATTTAGAATATTTTTTGCCATTTAGTAGCTAATTTAAGCACTTACCCAATGCCTCAATTTGTTTTAGGTCAGTAATGTCTGAGCCAAAAGAATGAATGTATGAATTTAATACAATTCACCCACTCCCACCCACACACAAATCTGAAATTCAATTTAAGACACTTCTTAAACATTAGTGCATTAACAAAAAAGGAAAATCTTAAGAGATTCAGTAGGATTTTCTATGTTAGACTTAAGCTAATAGTTCAATAGTTTTTACATATTTCAATATACCAATTTGACTTTAATGTTGAAACAGATGCTAAAACATGGAATAATTTCATAACTAGAGAAACATGTTATTCACAAACACTAGCAAAGGTAGCTTATAGTTAAGCTTACTTAAGTCAGCAAGTCAGGCTACAGTGTGTAAGAATAGTCGTAAACGATAATTTGTCTCAGTCTTACATGACAGAATAAGTAAACAGAAAATATAAAATGGCTGAAACAGCGTCATTAACGCCAGCTACAGTAGAGGCGCAGAAAAGGTGTCATGACTGAAGTATTCCCAAACTCTGGAAGACCGTATGCGAGCCTTTTTTGCCGCGTGTTTCTCCAGAGGCTCCGGAGCTCCGCTGGTTGACACAGCCATGTTGGTTCATGTGCAGGGGGACGAGCGGCAAATTTCTTTTTTGCAGGGTGGTAGGTGATGTCTCATTAATATTTATTAATTTACTTACAAAATGGTGCGGCACTGCATCCAAGCCTGCGGCACTCAGAGTCACAAATACAGTGGAAACCATTTGTAGTAATTACGTCTGTCTGGCTGATTTCCAACTAATTGATATTTGTATATTTATTACATGAATATAAGGTAATATAAGGTAATAGAAGAGGTATTTAATGGTTTTCCATCTGAGGAATTTGCAAAAAACTGCAGTGCATGATGGGTCGGACCTAAAGGCTGCCTTAACGTCCTCATCTGTATGACGACATACATCAAGACTAGGAAGGTGCATAATGTTCATGTCTGGTTGCGTTTGTTGGTCCAGAAAGTAATTCAATTTCGCCATGTAGGTTACGTTCTTAAAAACTGCTTGGATATAGCCCGATTATATGCTGTGGGCCTTTTAATTTCTTTGTTTACCAGGTAGGCTACCTTCTTTAAACTGCGTTTTGTTAGACTACATATTTAGGGAGGTCTTTATAAATTTATAGTAGTCTTCATAAATATGTACATAGTTTAGCCTAACCCAGCCACTTAAGGGAGAAAGCCAGCTCAACTAGGTGTCGGTCCCAAGCCCGGATTAATGGGGAGGGTTGGCGTCAAGAAATAAAGAGACTGTATCTTCACTGCATGACTGATGTCAAAATGTGTGAAATATGTGGTTGTATTAATAAATGCATTAAAGTAGGTTAATGATTCTGTGCTGTCTAAATTGTATAGAAAATTTCTACGTATAGCCAAACAAATCTCCTCCTGTTTGAAAAGGCATAGAAAAAGCAATTTAGCCACTAAAACTTTACAGTTTTTGTGAGGGACAGTCGAATTCTCTCGTTTCTCTCGTCAAGTTTTTTTGTGATCCTGCACCTACACTTTGCCGGCCCCAGGAGGATGGGCTCCCCCTTTGAGTTTGGTCCCTCCCAAGGTTTCTTCCTTCTTGGGAGTTTTTCCATGCTATCGGCGCCTATGGCTTACTCACTGGGGGCTTTGGGTGGGCATGATATAAAGCAAAGCATTTTCCCTCCCAGTTTCCTCCTCTGGTCCACATTGCAGGACCATCAGCCATCAGAAACAGCCAGACGGTCTCCTTCAGCTTCTTTAGTGTCCTTGGAAGCCAAGGCAGTTTTAGGTCTGAGAAGAGGTTTATCAGAAGGACACATATTACGTCGTTTGTCCTGAAATGTAACATGGGGAGGAAAAGTTAAGCGGTTTAGTCAGATTGGAGTCGTTTATTCAGCAGTGGCAGCGCCAGTGACTTAATGCTACAGGTGCTATAGGGGAGTGAGATTATTTAGACCGGGTGCTTTAGCTTTTCAGCTTATGTAGATGGTGTATAGAAGCACACAGCACGATAAGCTACAGCATGGATAAAATAGGATAAAATATGAAATTCTAACGTCTAGCTCACAGAGCCTCTATGTGTACTTTGAAGAAAAAATACACTACAAGTATGCTGTAAAAACCGCAAAAATGTCTTACACAATATACAGATTTTACAGATAGTTAAAGAAAAAATGAAACCAATATTTTGGGGGTGCTGTGGGGGTACTATGGTCATTGGAGGAGGAGCTAGAGCCCCCCCCCCAAGCTTTTCCTTGGTGCTGCCACTGTTGTTCAGATTAAAAGTAACATTGTCATTAATAAACAGTACTCTGATCAAATTTTTGCATGTACAAACACAATCAAAGTTTAACCACATGTTTAGACACAATTCACACACCTGTTACATTTCCATAATGCTAAGACTCTCTACACTTACTTCATCCACTTTCTTGTTTGGTACACAGTCATTTGATGGATGTGTAAGATCATTACCAGACCGTCTGCTGCAAACTCTACAGTTAATGAATGGCTGCAAAAACACACAGACACACAAAAACAGTATTTAAAGAGTGGTGGGCAATAAATACAGTGAGAGAAGGTGTAGTAAAGATATATCTAATGATTTAAGGCAGAGCTGCTGGAGTGCAGGGTTTAATGACACAGAACAATTTTAGAGGAAAGAGCTTCCAAAGCAGGGTCACCATAAGGCTATATTATACAAAGCAAGTTCATCTAAAAGTATGAACAACAAATCCCGTTTAACTGAACACTGCTCTGTATTAAAATACTGTCCTCCGATCAAGCTAAGTGGTCCTGTAGTTCACTATTTAAAGAGGTAAATTTAAAGGGTAATTCACACTGCACATCTACCCTGCTCTGACCAGGTTTAATTACTGGCTTTCTAATTAAAACAAGAGTTAAGTCCTGCCCTTTCACCACAAAACACCACACTGCCATTTAAGGCTGATTTCAACAATGAGTTTTAGTTAACCTGGCTCGATTGAGTTAACTCTGGGTATGTAAAACCCGCTTTGTAGTACAGCCCACAGGTCTTTAAATAAGGCCAGCTAGGGTTCATAGCTCGAAGCATAATCTACAGGTCACCCCTCAGATGATTAGCATTTGCTTCTGCCTGGTAATCCAGCCTTTAAGCCTGTAAACCTACTAAAATTTGAGAATAAGGTGAAGGAACTGGCTCTTTGAGGCCACCTATGTATTTGTTACTTTATTGTTGGCTAACTTTCCCCCGCAGGGCATCAAAAAAGTTAACATGAACCTAAATTAATTTGCTAACTGATATGTCCAATGCTCACAGTCACAGTGACTCTTTACTTACCCTCTTGTCCATGAAAATACAGTCAGCCCGATGGTCTGTTGCAGTTGACTTTGGACATTTTGTTGCTCTCAAGAGAATCTCAATGTCAATGTATTCACTGCTGATCTAAATCACATAAACACGTTATATACAAAATTGCCTACAACTGTTTTAAAGGCAATATAACAAACAATAATCACCCAAAAAATGGCAAACTGTCACAGACTTGACTGCAGCAGATTCAGAGAGAAACTGTGAGAAGGTAAAATTGACCAGGGCTGAGATATACAACCATCACTTTCATTGTGAAGAGACATTAAGCATCATATGCATTGAAATTAAAACATCAAAATCAATGTGATACTCATTAGTTCAGCTTGCAGATGATGAAAGTTTCACACTTTTGTAAACACTTTCTCAGCAGTTACCTTCGGACGGCCCTGGATGTTATAGAAATTCATGTGCTGACGGGTTCCTTGATGAGCATTTTCGACTGCGAGTTTAATGGCCGTCTTGTGAGTGCAGGGAGACTGTGGTAATCTTGCTGGGCCTCTGTGGAGATAAGCAGAGCTCCATAAGCCAAAACCAGAAGCAGCAGGCGGGTCATCTTCCTCTCAGCTTTGAAGGGAGAAGCAGGACTGAGGACACTGATCTGTGGTCCCCTTATCCAGCACGTCCAGGGGCGTGTCCTTCACTCGAAACAAACAGACCTTTGAACAACATTGGAAAACTCTTCAGGATGAATTGAGGCAGGTGGTCAAGTGGGTTTATTGTTATTTCAGCAATATACACAGTACACAGTGAAAGGAAACATTGTTCCTCCTGGACCACGGTGCAACACAAAGAAGAAAAACAGAAACAACACAAGATGACACAAGTGCGGGCAAGATAGAACTATACAGAGTGAAAGGAGCACAAACAGAGGGAGAAAGTGCAAGATAAACACAAGAGCAACAATACAATACTACAGGACAAGACAGCGCAGTCAAGAACACAGAGTGCAGCCAGAGCTAACCTGAATAGGGGCATCAAGGTTGCCAGGCAGGCAGAGAAACAGAAAATAGAGGTCTACTTCACATACAACAACCCACAGTGGGTGTGGCAGGGAATACAACACATTACAAACTTCAAAGGCAACAACACCGTCACTGTTAACAGCAACGCCCTTTTAGCAAAGGAGCTAAACAGCTTCTTTGCTCGTCTGGAGGAACACAGAGCAGACATAGCCACACTGCCCCCTCCCCCAATCTCCAGCACTCACAGACTCCCTCTGCAGGAACACCACGCGAGAAGGCACATTGCATCTCTAGGTGTGTGGAGTTTAAGACAAGGCAAGTGATGCTACGATAATATAATTCCTTGGTAAGACCCCACCTAGAATATTGTGTGCGGGTTTGGTTACCATACCTTAAGAAGGACATTGCTGCCTTGGAAAAGGTGCAACGTAGGGCAACGAGAATGATTCCTGGTCTTAGAGGAATGTCTAATGAGGAGAGGTTAGCTGAGCTGAATCTGTTTAGCCTCGAGCAAAGGAGACTAAGGGGGGACATAATCCAGGTGTTTAAGATTCTAACAGGTCTGGATGCTGTTCAGCCAAATGGCTATTTCAATGTTAGTTTAAATACCAGAACTCGTGGCCATAAGTGGAAATTAGCTGGAGAACATTTTAAAACGAATTTGATGAAGCATTTCTGTACACAGCGTGTAGTTAGAGTATGGAATAGTCTTCCTGTTATTGTAACACAAGCTAAAACCCTGGGTTCTTTTAAATCAGAGCTAGATAAGATTTTTGAGCTATTAGCTAAGTTCTCCTCAAAGGAGCTTGATGGGCCGAATGGCCTCCTCTCATTTGTAAATCTCTTTGGTTCTTATGAGTCAGCTTACAGAGATGAGGTCCAGAAACTGATAGGTTGGAGTTCAGCAAACAATTTGGCACTAAACAGCACAAAGACAAAGGAATCACTGACTTCAGGAAGGATGGAGGCGACACTGGCCTGCCTAGATGGATGGATGGATGTTTTTATTGACATTGTAAGTACAATGAGATTTAGTTTGGAACGCGCCAGCAGCTACACAGTATATTTACAATTATATAGATTGTGAGGCATAAAATAAGGTGTGAGTAATATAACATAACGACATAATATAAGTAATCATTAATTAATCATTACAGATGGTATGAGGTGTGAACCGCTAGGCTGCTATGGCATGTTTGGTATCAAACCGATGGAAAATCACTCCAGTTTCCAAATCTGGTCAGTGGTTACCACGAAAGTGAATATATCAAAAGTTACACCAGCCTAACGAAAATCATCAATACAAGGGAAATCACTCTGGTCATAAATCTCAAAAGGACTGATACAGACCCCCTTCCGAAAGCCCGCCAAATGGATGGTCAGCCATTGGTCCAGGAGTCGAATTCCTGGTCACTCCTATTCACGAACTTTACACTATAAAACCTGGCACCTCAGAACAAAGCCAGGAGAGGAGAAACAGAAGGGAGGAGAAAACAAAAGACCATCAGCACGAAGAGAGGCAGAGAACATCAGCCCAAGAGAAGAGAAGCCCACAAGAAGCCCTCCTGAAGCCTATCAGTGAAGACCCAGCTGGACAGAGAACTGCAACCAAGCCCAAGCTTCACCAGGAGAGGGAATCAGAGGGGCTCCACTCCAACAACCGCTGCAAACACCGCGCCTCCCTGAGTGCCATCACCCATCAGCTCATCAGCCTCCGCAACCAACTGCCAAGACCCCCCCCCCCCCCACTCTGCAACCAAGTAAACAAACTTCCTTTCATTTATAACAACCTAAACTCCTATTCACCTGCTATATTACTTTAGGACAGTATTTCCACAAATTGCTTGCTTTGCAGAACAGTATTTTCCCTTTTAAGGTTACTCATTTTAAATCTGGTCATTGCATTTTCATGATTACATTGTTTGTGTCCACTCCGTTATTTCGTGTTTATTGTTTGTTAGGTGTAATGTCTGTCTTATGTTAGTTATAGGAATAAATGCATGTCTTTTACACAACTTCAGCCTCCGTTCATTGAGTGCTCACAAGAATCCCTGCCTGTGCGATCTACGCTCTGAAACCTCAAATTCGCCTGAAATATCGCGAGACTCTCTCTCATTGGCCGTGAGGGGAGCTTCGCTACCGATCGTTTACATTACCTGGTGACGCAGCTCGTTGGACAAGCCTTCTATTCTAACCCAGGTTATTACGTGATACTGGTTATTAATGAGTTCCATTTAAGTCACACATTAACAGACTCACGGTGTTTCGCAATTGAGTTTGAGCCGACCATTCAGCATAAAAATTGGTTAATAATCACAAGGCACAAGGTTTAAACTTATTCTGAGCACACAATTTAAACTTTTTATGACCGAACGTGCAGTGAAGAAGCGCTACTGTCAACTGGTTGCAAAAGTCGCACTCATGGCAATCTGAAGGCATTTAAGCGGGATCATATGGGCTTATTATAGTTATTTTTATTTCTATTATTAGTAGTTATATTATTTTGTTTTATTTTCGGTGATTTCATTGTAGTTCTTTCGTATTAAACTGCAGTAAACTTTAACCCTATGTCTGACGAGATTCTCAGATGTAGCGCTTTGTTTCCAGGTTCAATTCGGACGAGTGTCTCCGTTTCTATATATCCTGGGAGAGATCTCTCTATTAGCGAATGGGAATACTTGTTATGAGGTTCTAACCTAAATTATGTTGCGCTTAGACCGATAGCTTAGTTACCTATCAGGATCATACTCGTATGTGTGTGCCTGCTTTAGACAAAGCAAGTTTAACACAACTTTGCGCTGTGAGCCAAGTGTGTGTCATTTAGAAATTGGGAGTCTCCTGTGCTTGAGACCCGCCGTGGTTAAGCACCATTTGCGACGAGATATAGTGCACTCACAATTTAAATCTGTCGCCGTAACGCGTGCGCCGTCTCGCTTCAGTAATTGTTTTAAGGGGTTTTATACTGTGCAAGGCACAGAAGAAGGCCACAAGCAGCATGCGCATGCATTAAATGTGTGTGTCACTCATCTAGCGTCGGCAACCGCCTAGCTATATCTTTGGTTACCTCTAGTGGTCAGGCATAGAACTACCACTCCATTTCGAAATTGCGCCTCTAGTGGCCAGGCATAGAACTACCACTCAATTTCGATATTGCGCCTCTAGTGGCCAGGCATAGAACTACCACTCTATTTTGATATTGCGCCCCCGGTGGTCAGGCATAGAACTACCACTCCATTTCGATATTGCGCCCCCGGTGGTCAGGCATAGAACTACCACTCCAGTTCGAAATTGCGCCTCTAGTGGTCAGGCATAGAACTACCACTCCATTTCGAAATCGCGCTTCTAGTGGTCAGGCATAGAACTACCACTCCATTTCGATATTGCGCCCCCGGTGGTCAGGCATAGAACTACCACTCCATTTCGAAATTGGGCTTCTAGTGGTCAGGCATAGAACTACCACTCAATTTTGAAATTGCGCTTCTAGTGGCAAGCCATAGAAGTACTACTCCATTTCGAAATCGCGCCTCTAGTGGTCAGGCATAGAACTACCACTCCATTTCGATATTGCGCCCCCGGTGGTCAGGCATAGAACTACCACTCCATTTCGAAATTGCGCTTCTAGTGGTCAGGCATAGAACTACCACTCAATTTTGAAATTGCGCTTCTAGTGACAAGCCATAGAACTACTACTCCATTTCGAAATTGCGCCTCTAGTGGTCAGGCATAGAACTACTATTCCATTTCGAAATCGTGCCTCTAGTGGTCAGGCATAGAACTACCACTCCATTTCGAAATTGCGCCTCTAGTGGCCCGGCATAGAACTACCACTCAATTTCGATATTGCGCCTCTAGTGGCCAGGCATAGAACTACCACTCCATTTTGATATTGCGCCCGCGGTGGTCAGGCATAGAACTACCACTCCATTTCGATATTGCGCCCCCGGTGGTCAGGCATAGAACTACCACTCCAGTTCGAAATTGCGCCTCTAGTGGTCAGGCATAGAACTACCACTCCATTTCGAAATCGCGCCTCTAGTGGTCAGGCATAGAACTACCACTCCATTTCGATATTGCGCCCCCGGTGGTCAGGCATAGAACTACCACTCCATTTCGAAATTGGGCTTCTAGTGGTCAGGCATAGAACTACCACTCAATTTTGAAATTGCGCTTCTAGTGGCAAGCCATAGAAGTACTACTCCATTTCGAAATCGCGCCTCTAGTGGTCAGGCATAGAACTACCACTCCATTTCGATATTGCGCCCCCGGTGGTCAGGCATAGAACTACCACTCCATTTCGAAATTGCGCTTCTAGTGGTCAGGCATAGAACTACCACTCAATTTTGAAATTGCGCTTCTAGTGACAAGCCATAGAACTACTACTCCATTTCGAAATCGCGCCTCTAGTGGTCAGGCATAGAACTACTATTCCATTTCGAAATCGTGCCTCTAGTGGTCAGGCATAGAACTACCACTCCATTTCGAAATTGCGCCCCCGGTGGTCAGGCATAGAACTACCACTCCATTTCGATATTGCGCCCCCGGTGGTCAGGCATAGAAGTACCACTCCATTTCGATATTGCGCCCCCGGTGGTCAGGCATAGAACTACCACTCCAGTTCGAAATTGCGCCTCCAGTGGTCAGGCATAGAACTACCACTCCATTTCAAAATCGCGCCTCCAGTGGTCAGGCATAGAACTACAACTCCATTTCGATATTGCGCCCCCGGTGGTCAGGCATAGAACTACCACTCCATTTCGAAATTGCGCTTCTAGTGGTCAGGCATAGAACTACCACTCAATTTTGAAATTGCGCTTCTAGTGGCAAGCCATAGCAGTGCCACTCCATTGAAATTGCACCTCTAGTGGTCCGCCATAGTAGGTTAACAACATCTGAGTTGGGTCTCTGGTGGTCAACTGCGGTGATACAACACGCATAATTGGACACACAGGTTCTTGCCTGAAAGCAGGAATCAACTTCACGGACTAAATCAGTTTGATCACAATACATTAACATCCAATTAGGTTATTGTTGCATAACTAATTGATGTTTACAATTGAATAAGAAACACAATTCATTTGGTTTGATTCCCGTTTAACCTTTTTGATTTATTTTAGGTTTTATTTCACCTTATGCTTTCATTCATTCCCTCTCCCCCAACAAGGGGACTTGCATAGAAGTTCAACCACTATTAACAACAGTAAACCAGTTACGTACACAATCCCATCAGGAAGTCGTTTGGATGTGATCAGTTGAGCCCTTCGGGTGCTGGGTGCTTACCATTCGCTCTCTGTTGGTTGAGCTTGTCTGTGGCTCTGCTGTCACTGCTTGTGATCGTACAGTTTGTCAGAACCGAAGGGGAGTTCTCAGCAATTGGATGCCCAAAAGCGTGTCAGCCCGGCTACACCCACTGACTCATTACGGGCAAGGCTGACAGGTACCTCAGGCGGTCATTACAACTTTTGAGCAGGACTTCGTTTAGGGTGAGTTCTGAGAACGGCCCTAGCTTGGACTCTCACTAGGGTGGGTGATACCTGAAGGCAATTTTGCCAGCCGATAAGCTGAGCTCCACCTGGGTTGTCTCAGTTGTGCATACAGAATACGCCCTTCCAAGTTAACATTGCTGGGGATCGGGGGAGTGGAAGCCGGACTCAGGCTTGCTTGGCTGGGAGAATGATTCCTGGTCTTAGAGGAATGTTTAATGAGGAGAGGTTAGCTGAGCTGAATCTGTTTAGCCTCGAGCAAAGGAGACTAAGGGGGGACATAATCCAGGTGTTAAATCTGGTCATTGCATTACATTTTTTTTGTATCCACTCCTTTATTTCGTGTTTATTGTTTGTTAGGTGTAATGTCTGTCTTATGTTAGTTATATCCATCCATCCATTTTCCAAACTGCTTATCCTACTGGGTCGCGGGTGGTCCGGAACCTATCCCGGAATGTGGAATGGGCACGAGGCAGGGAACAATCCAGGATGGGGGGCAGCCCATCACAGGGCACACTCACACACAAATCGTGATTATATTATTGCACTATACTGTATAAATAAAAAGTAAACTTAATACCAGTTGTGGTAATAAAGTGCACAGAGAGTAAGAGAGAGTAGGGTTTCACATAAACGTATGTTCATTAGCATTTAGTATTCTGATGGCTTTGGGGTTAGAAGCTCTTATTAAATCTGGTTGTTCTGCAATGCATACTGCGGTAACGTTTACCAGAGGGCAGAAGTTCAAACATCTCATGTGCTAGGTGCGTGGGATCTTTTTTAAATATAATTATGCATATGTAGAACTAGGGATATGATCCTGTTAAGTATGATAGTTCTGTCTCATTATTGCAGGATCGACATCCATAGTAACTGTGGTGATCTATCCATTTGTGTGCATGTCTGTGTGTGTGTGTGCGAGCGGGTATACCTATCCTACCCCATAGCGTGATAAATACCTGTTTTTTTTTTCCCTTATGGGGACCACGAAACTGAAAACCAGGAAAACTCTATTTTATAAAAATCTGTGACTGCTGTGGAAAAACTAAAAATGCAAAACCTCTTTTATTTTGCTTGGTTACTTATGGTTATGGTTAGGGCAGGGTGGGGGTTAAGATTGTCATAGTTAGCGTTAGCATTTATCCAATAGAAGTCAATGAGCGGGCCCCATAAGGATAGGTATACCCTATGTGTGTGCATGTGTGTGTTTGTCCCATATTGCCTGGGCTTCAGGATACCTCATAACCCGGAACTTCATCAGAAGTAGTTAGAAAATGGATGAATGGATGGATGGATGGATGGATGGATGGATGGATGGATGGATGGATGGATGGACAGATCAAAAAAAGTACAGAACATCCATTTTACAAAGAACCATCAACACTAAATGTATGCACTGGTCATGCTCCTGGAAATTAAACTTTTCTGAAAAGCAGCATGTTCATAAATTAGCTGCTGTTATACCTTGGGGGAACAAATGCAGATGAAATTGTAAAACAAACTGCAGTGGCAAAACAGTTCTGGCTGCCTGTGCTGCCCTGCCTGCCCGCCCTCCTGCCCATTACGTCCTGCCTGTGCCACCCTCCTGCCTGCCCTCCTGCCTGTTTACGTCTTTCCTGTGTGCCCTGCTGCCAGTTATTCTGTATTTACATCCGGACTTAACTAATTGAACCATATAAACCATATAAATCAGGACTTTGTTAACCTGACTTCTGCCCTGTGGAGGATGGGCTCCCCCTTTCACTCTGGTTCCTCCAAAGGTTTCTTACTATGACTGAGTTTATCCTTGCCAATGTCGCTTTCTAATTTTTCAGGCTAGATCTTGCTCACTGGGACAATTGGGCAGGGACAAAGTAAAGTGCTTTGAGACAATGTAAGGCTATGAAAATGTACTATACAAAATAAAGTGAATTGACTTGAGTAATGTGGCACAAAGCAACCCTTCTTTGCCACAGGAAATGTCTGGTGCAATTTCTTTTTTAATTGTACATGTCAATTGCATAATACCCTAAACTAATTCATTATTATTTCTATTATTATCATCATCATCAGTATTTCATTAGTATTCCATGGTATTTAGATTTTTCAGGAATCAGTGTGTGTACTGTATACTTTTTAATTTATTTGCACTATGTGTAGTGTCTCTGCAGCTGTATATACTTGCTGCATTATGCACAAGAACTTCCCTCAGGCATCAGTATAGTTAATCAAATGTAATATTTCTTGCTTGTTTATTAAGTTGTTTTAGGTATTTTGTGTGTTCCACTTAATTTAGTGTAATTAGTCCTAGTTGACTCAGGTTTAGTTAGATTTTTCCTTCTGTTGTTCCTCTGCATCATGCTACTGTCATAAAATTTCAATGTCTTACCTAACTTAAGAGTTTTGTGCATTGTGTTTTGGAGAGAAAGAAATCATTACTTTTTTTCTTTAGATTCATCCACTGATTCTATCACCTATGACACATTCCCCCTGAATATTTGTTTGTTTATTTATGTATTTGCTTGGGGGATGGAATTAACAAACAGAAATAACTGAATGAATCAGGGTAGTGAAAAACATTTATAAACTTATCATTTTGGTATTGGTACGATCCTGTTCTGGTTAGTTAGCCGAGGGAGTAAATCATCCGGAGTTTCATCTCTCAATCTCCTCCTACACCCACTCAGCATCACAGTATGGACTCCCCAATGCAACTGATCTGCACGTATTTGTACTCTGGGAGGAAATTGAAGCCCCCATAGGAAAAACTCAAAGCCTACAGACATATGCACAAAACCAGGGGACATGCTCAGTTCTGCAGGCCTGGAAGTGTGAGAGAAGGCTATTTATTGAGTTTCCCCTCTGCCCCTGGTAAAGATGAAACATGCACAAGTCATTAAACACACATATACTTACATGAAAGTCTGACTGATACTGGAGCTTCCAGTGCCCGTAAACCAGGTACTGGGGTACTCCATTTCCTTCTTGATAATTAGCGCCATTGAAAAAAAAACGGTGCCTTTCCTAATATTAACTGACTCTCAGACAAATGTACTGCTTGAAGACCCTGCCACTATTCGCATTTTCCAGCAGGAGTCACAAATCTTCATTGCATTCAGTTTATTCTCAGATGAGCTCATGCATGTTTCTATGTGCATCTTTACACTTAAACAAATACAGCTAACCTCTGTTGTTATATTCCATATATATTTGTCGTGACTGGCCTTTTTTCTCAAATGATGGATTTCTGAAACTAAAACTGACAGTATTCTAAAATATTTATATTGCCACATCATCGACACATGTTCTAATATGACATAGCATTCCCCTGGACCATAGTGCGACTTAGAGACAAGATATAACATGCCCTTCACGGTAAAACACTAGATAGGTGCAACACTTAATGTCAACGTTGTCAGTGTCAATGTTGACTTAATGTCAACGTTAAATTCATGGATTCGCAAATTAAGTAACACGGTTACAGTACAAAAACGAGCAGAGCTGTGTATGGCATGACTATCTCGCGGCGGCGACAAAATATGCTTATCCTTCTAATTATTCAGAAGAAAATATATTTGCAAGCACAGCCGTTCACGGCTTCCGTACAAAAAGCTGTCACTACGCTACAGGAAGAATACACGACCAATATAGGATTTACACAAGTCTGCTTCTTTTGTTTTATTTAGTAACAACTTTCACAAAAATTGACAGCAATACTGCTAAAAGTGTAGATCTGTTGCCAAATTAAATAAACAAAGAAATTAATCATAAAAATATTCAAAGTATATACAGCCAGGGGCGCCGCTAGCAATTTTGGGCCCTATGACAAAATATGAGGTTGGGCCCCCCTACCACACCCATTCAGATCTCTGGGGGCCCCTAAAGGGCGTGGGCCCTTAGAATTGTCCCAACTTTCCCCCCCTTAGCGGCGCCCCTGTATACAGCTAACCATTTCCAATCGAAAAGTACATACAAGTCTCCAATATAAGTTATACAATGGAGCGCAGATAAAACTTTTAAATAGTAATTAACCAAACTATATAAAGAATACAAGTTTGAATACAGGTAATTTGTATAAATTTTACTGTGTTCAGACTGAAAAATCAGCACCAGCCTTACACACATTGCAGTTCTGCTTTTTTCTTCTTTTAGCATAATTACCCGTTTCACGTTCACGAGGCAGAAGATCCCTGCAAATGTGAAAATTCACAAGTAACAGGCACCATTAACCTCAAGCCATAACAGTCTGCTAGCCTGAACAATAGCAAACTCTATGTATTACCAATTATTACGCAGGTTGTCACTTTATCAAATCATGACTGTTACTAAGAAGTGGGAGTGAAACGCGTGTCACGAGATCTCGCGATATTACAACATGACGAGATTTCTCGTTGGAGCGAAAAGCCGTTTCACGAATGCGCTGCAAATGAGCTGCTGTAAATATGTCGGCATCTGACTAAATTACTATAGTAGATACCCCAGACACTTTTGAATCTTTTGTGTGTCAGCATTTCGGGTGCCCGGCGGAAAATATAAATGGCGAAAGGGAGACAGACAAAACACGAACCATCTGTAAGGACTGTAGAAAGCTAATGCCGCACACAGCGGCTAATGCTACTACTAACTACTATGCAAAGCCATTTGCAGCACCATCATAGCTCTTTATTTAAATTCACTGCACCGGTGAAGAAAACATTTTTAAAAAAATGTTATGTTTATTATTGGGTGCTTTCCACTTCATGCACCCACATACAGCGCTAGCTTAAAGCAATGCATTCTGGTCCTGACGCAATGCATCATGGTTATATTTTTTATCGCCCGTTGCATTACGTCACCATGTCACATGGTACCAAAACTCCGCGAGAGCAAGACACATCAGGCAGCACCTCTTAGCAGGCTGCACAGGCTGGATCCGCCTCCATTACGACACAACTTTGCCCTTATTGGCTTAAGATTTTAGTTACATACATGACGTTTGTATATCTGCTATTTCTCCCGAGAAGCAGGTAAAGCGGTAACTGCTTTTCAATTAATTTACTTGGTAAAATTAAATTTAAATAAATGATATGAATATTGTAATAGTACTCGTGAGCTTTGTTTGTTGTTAGTTACTGTAATGTTGCGCTGCTTTATTTGTTTAATCGTCTTGTCTGTGAAGACATTCAAGTTAATCAAATAAGAACTGCACTGTACACTGTACATGACCATAAAAACTTTGAATCCTTGAAATAAATGTTTTTGATCTTTTCCTTGGCAGTTATCTTTTTACACAGGGCCTCTATGTACACAATAGTTATTTTTTTCACGACTAACAGTATGGATCAGGAGTTGGTTATTGTAAAAGAAGTAATGTGCATGCAGGTGATATTTGTATAGATTTATATTTACCCCTAGGTGATAAGTTTGACAGTCATTTCTTTTACCGTTTGGCCTCTCGGTTGAACATAATAGTGGCGCGAGCAGCTCCACTTGGTTTTTTAAAAATACTCAGCCATGAACTTTTGGTGAACTCAGGTGAATCCCTTCCTTCAGTAGTAAACCTTGGTAGTTTCAGCCGTTTACACATTGTCTCACTAAAAGGTTGATAATATATTTGTCCTTTTACATAGTGATAAAATATACGCGATAAAAATGTGAATATTCATAGATTCAGGACTAACAAAGTAGCTAACAGAAACTCAGACTAACAAAAGGTGCAAATACATACTCAGTTGGTTCCATTGTGTTGATTACATTATAATGTTTACATTGTAATGATTATATCATGGATATTTGGCATACTTTTTATAAAATCGTAATTCTTATATTCTGCGTTATATAGTGCTAAATAATATTCCATAGATGGATGGACTTTATTAATCCCCGTGGGGAAATTGTGTTTTTTATGTCTCCCTCAACTTACTCTTTGTGGAGTAAGTTGTCCGCGAAGTGCAGCTACCTGTTGGGGCGCCCAGGGAGCTGGGGGTTAAGGGCCTTGCTCAAGGACCCACAGACGTGCTGAGGCTGGGTTAGTTTCAACTGGTGACCTCATTACAGGCACAAGGACTGACCCCTGCCCCCCAACTGTGTATGAGTAGCATTTATGCTGTTTCTTGAGTGTGAGCTAGTACATAAACCAGCTAGTGCTCACCATTGCAAAAATACTCTAGCTTTCTGTCATACACATTTTTTTATTTTCTTACATTGTCCGTTTTTGTTCATAGTCTGTAATATTCTGAATAACGACAATGTAGAGGAAAAACAGATTAAATTCTCCTTGTTTGTAATTTCCCCATGTAATCCACTGCCTTGTGGTAAGAGGTGCAAAAGTCAGACGCGTTGAATGATGAGGATACGATATTGAGTTTAGTTCTTGAGAGGATTTATTCATATGATATTTTAACACACAGTACTTTGAACTGGTTTGTTTGGCGCAAAAGGGCCGATATGCAGACACCATCACACATGGCAAATACGGTCAATGACTGTTTCACTTTGCACCTTCAGCCCTGAGCCGCGTAATCTCAGCACCTTTAATAACAACCATTGCTGCCTCCTACAGGTGGGAATACACTTAGACAATAGTAAATATCACTAAGGCAGGCAAGTACCTCTCGTTTCAAGTGTTGCAATACTATATAACATTATATTATAAACAATAAATACGAATAAATAAAAACATTAAACAAATAAACATAATCAATAATATTCATGAATAATTATGCTTAATATACAAATAAAAGAATAGCTCCTGCAGATGATTTCAGATAACTACTGGAACAATGAGTTCTGGAGGGGAGCAAGCTCTGTTACATGCTATAGAAATGTTGATCTGATTCCTTTCATTATCAGATTGTTACCACTGTTAAAAACCACAGATATTGTATTCTGATTGTATGCATTTCCTTATTAGGGCATGTCAGTTACTTCTGTTAAAAAATCCGTTTATTCTGACGTCGTAAATTTCCTGATCAGAGTTTACCCTCTTTAAAGTGATGGAGGTCCACTTGTGCGAAAGATACATCGATATGCATATGAGATTTCGTTTGTGCCAAAAATATGTAAATAGCACACAGTCCATGTCGACTGAGCATGTGACAAAGAATTTTTCTGTGACAATTCTATTTTGTCAATGAGTTTGTCTGTGGAGCCCCTGAAGGGACCTAATGGTGTCCGCTAATTAGATACCCAGAAATAAACTGTGTGGCTCCTGCCCAAGCATTGCTGCCCAAACAGCAGCTTCCTCCTTATGCCACCGAGGGAGGAGTAGCCAGTGGTTCCCCTGCCCCTTCCCCTCTCCCCCCTGCAGACGAGGATCATAACCATTCAGCACCCGACTCTACCTCCTTCTCGGTGAAGAAGTGCCGTGGCGAAACACTCAGGCAGCAGGACGAGGTAGCAGAAATTCTTGCCCCTATGTTGGTATGTCCAAATCCTCAAGGGGGAGATAAGGTTTGCTCATCTGACACTGTAGATGAAGGAGTTGAACATAAGAACATAAGAACTATACAAACGAGACGAGGCCATTCGGCCCATCAAGCTCGCTTGGGGAGAACTAAACTAATAGCTCAGAGTCGTTAAAATCTTATCTAGCTCTGATTTAAAGGAACCCAAGGATTCAGCTTGCACTACATTATCAGGAAGACTATTCCATACTCTACACGCTGCGTAAAGAAGTGCTTCCTTAAATCCAGCTTGAAATGTTCTCCCGCTAATTTCCACCTATGGCCACGAGTTCGTGTATTTAAACTAATGCTGAAGTAACTATTTGGTTGAACAGCATCCAAACCTGTTAGAATCTTATATACCTGGATCATGTCCCCCCTCAATCTCCTTTGCTTGAGACTGAACAGATTTAGCTCAAGTAACCGTTCCTCGTATGACATTCCTCTAAGACCAGGAATCATTTTTGTGGCCCTACGCTGCACCTTTTCTAAGGCCACAATGTCCTTTTTAAGATATGGTGACCAAACCTGCACACAATATTCTAGGTGAGGTCTCACCAAGGAATTGTATAATCTTAGCATTACCTCCCTTGACTTAAACTCCACACACCTGGAGATATACCCCAACATCCTATTGGCCTTTTTTATTGCTTCCCCACACTGGCGAGAATGGGACATGGAAGCATCAACATACACACCAAGGTCTTTCTCATGATCAGCTACCTTTATTTCAGTGACACCCATGAAATACCTGTACTTTATATTTCTGCTCCCTAGATGGAGTACCTTATATTTATCGACGTTAAATTTCATCTGCCAGGTATCGGCCCAGTCACTAATTAAATCAAGATCCCGCTGTAGCTGCTGAGCCACTAATTCAGTATCTGCTACACCACCCACCTTGGTGTCATCTGCAAATTTCACCAGTTTACTGTATATATTGGTATCCATATCATTTATGTAAATTAGGAACAATAGTGGTCCTAAAATCGAACCCTGCGGTACCCCACTATGAACGCAAGCCCACTGTGAGTTGAAGGACATTGCCAGTGACCTGCTGGACCCCAGGCAGAACAGGCCTCACCATGCGACAGCCCTTCAGAGACTGGTCCTCCTGCGCATGGACTGGGGCATGATGCATCAGTTTAAACAGGAGCCTGGTAAATCCTGCGAGTGCTACACCAAGCGACTGATGGCAGCATTCTCCAACTACAGTGGGATGGACTCCACAACGGACCGAGAGTGTATGTGATGTAAAATACACTAAGATAGGTAAAAACTCTTTTGTGGACTAAGTAAAACAAACATTTTATGTTCTAGTTTTCTTAAAACTACTGAAACAAATAATTGGCTACACTGCAGTTCCGCTGTTTTGTTTGGCACCCCTGCATGTCGTGCATTGTGTGGAAAAAACCTGAAGGCTGAGGAATGTTACGTAACACAGCTAGAATGTAAAAACTCTCTCTGGTGTAATTCACTGCATAAAACCAATGGTGTTAAGTGTGATGTCTTCTTCATAACACTCCCTGATGTTTGTGTCCGTGACCATGAGATAGGGTGGGCTGCTTTTCTTCCTTCCTTTGACTAGTATTCCTCCTAAATTGTTCATCTGTATTTGCTGCATTGGTACTTGATGTGCGTGTGCCTTGTGTCACGATCGCCATTTAACGGGAGCGGCGGACGGGCAGGAAACTGGCAAGGCAGGCAGGATACGGGGATTTATTAGGAACACGGGGTGCAGGAAACATCTCACGCAGACGGACTTCAATGACGGACACTGAACTCTAGTAAGACATGAACTCAAATAGACAGGACTGATTGAAAATAATCGGACACAGCTGGGTACGATCAGGGAAGCACACGTGGATAATCAGGGGGCGTGGCACACACGGTGGTCAGACTGTCCGGGACCTCCTCGGGGACTAGGGCAGGAAAGTCTGGAGCTGGGTCAGGGACAGGAGTGGGGCCAGGAACAAGAGCCCCAGGGGGCACAGTCATTTGAGGCGGAGGGAGCGCCTCGGGCGTGGGCTCTGGGGCCGCAGGGGGCAGCGGAGGCGGCTGCTCAGGAGCTACGGGCAAAGCAGGCGGCGGCTGCTCGGGCTCTGGGGCCGCAGGGGGCAGCGGAGGCGGCTGCTCGGGCTGCGCAGGAGCTATGGGCGACGAAGGCAACTGCTCAGACGCTGTAGCAGGAACCCAGGACTTTATGCTCAGCCCACTGCTGTTAACTCCGATGACTCACAACTGAGCAGCAATGCACATTTCGAATTCCATCATCAACATCAGGCAGATGACAAGACTGTTGTGGGTCTCATCAATAAAAACGGTGACTCAGCATACAAAGAGGAAGTGTGATGACTATCGGACTGCTGCAGAGCCAACAACCTGTCTCTGAATGTTGACCAAAGAGATGGTTGTTGACGTTAGAAGAACACAAAACACAGAGTGACCACTCTCTGCTGCACATCGATGGCTCATCTGTGGAGATCGTAGAGAGTACCAGATTCCTTGTTGTCCATCTGGCGGAGAATCTCACCAGGTCCTTCAACATCAGCTCCATAGTAAGGAAAGCACAGCAGCACCTCTACTCTCCACGGAAGCTCAGAAAAGCCCATCTCCCATTCTCACACTCTATTGGGGAACTGTTGAAAGCACCCTGAGCAGCTGCATCACGGTCTGCTTTGAGAACTGTGTCGCCTCAGATCACAAGTCCCTACAACAGATAGTGATGACAGGTGAGAAAATCATTGGGAGTATCGTGTTAGAGAAATATGTACTTTTTTTATCATCATTTTGCTAGACGCTTAGAAACAACACCCTGCCGCAGCTTGATCTTAATTGAGCAATAACACGTCTCAAGAACTGTCGCTTGAATATTTCCACCCCATATATGGTGACAAACAATGTTCAATGTCAGTTGCATATCCTGTTTGTGTACCTCAATAAAAGACACTGCGAGGGGAGTTACTCTTTCGAAGTTGGCTGAGTTCGACTGAGAGGCTGACACCTCGAGGTCAGGACCGGGCTTCCCTTTGTAAGGAAAAGTGGTAAAAATGTCCCAAGGTTCTTGGTTGATCATTTGAATGCAGACAATGTTAGGAATTTATGATCATGGGGGAAGCCAGGGAGAGAATGGGGGTTCCAGTTGGCACCACTATGGTGATAAGGATAAGATAAGGTGATAAGAATTGAATTACAATGATCATAAAAGTCTCCACCCTGTCCTGTCCCGTCCCTGTCTCAGGATCCTCACACTCCAGGGGGTCACTCTTTATATGTAAATTCACTCACAACACCTACACACAACACCTTGGTGGGGAGGGCCTTTTTGGGTATAAAGGGGGGTGAAGAACTGTCTTCAATTTGTATCTGAGCTGCCTTTCAGTACCCGGTGTGTCTCTACACTGTATTACATTGTATTATTTTTGCTGTTCAATAAACCATCATTTTGCTGAAACTGCGGAGACTCTGCAAGTGGATTCCCTACACCTTGCAGCAAGTAAAACGTCATCACAGCTGTCTGTGTTGTTCTGTGTTCAGAGACTGGTTTGTTTCCAGCGCATCTTCAGAAGAAGATAACCCTAACATATCTCTCCCCTCCATCACAGATATTCACACCACACACTGCATCCGCAAAGCCACCACCATTGTGGATGACCCCACCCACCCCTCACATTATCGTTTCACCCTCCTGCCTTCTGGAAATAGGTCCCGGAGCATTCGGGCCTTTACAGCCAGACTCAAACAGCTTTATCCCCCATGCCGTCAGACTACTGAACTCTCAGGGACTAATCTGATACCACACACACATACACTCATTAACACACTTTATTATTTAACTACTATTTTTTATCTTATTGTCGCCATGTTTACAGTTACTTTTATTTATTTTTATTGCTACCTCATTGGACAACCAAACTGCGCCTTCTCAGTACTGGGTTTACTGTGCTGTTTGTGCTCGTTGGTGTCAGTTGTCCTCTCTTTTTGCACTGTCCTGCAATGTTTGCACAGTTTTTGCTCATTATGCACCATACAGTATGTTGCTAGGTTGGTATGTGTTAGTCTTCTGTTAATTTAAGTAGCACCTTGGTCCGAGGGAAACAGTTTCTTTTGTAACTGTACTATACTCAACTGTGTAAAGTTAAAAATAACATTAAAGACCTACTTGACTTTTACTGAACAGGTGCTAAAGTGAAATTACTTGCTTCTGGGAAAGAACTCCAGCTGAAATTCTGTACAACAATTATGGGAGACATATGGGAAGGACGCGGTGTCAGACCTGCCCCAGTGGGACGAATGTGGTTTTCCTAGTAACAGCAGCTTCAGTCCCAATCAGATAAGCCAGATGCGTCTGAAATTAGAGGAACGGGATCAGACTGGTTGCTCAGGGACTAATGTGGTAGAACTAAAACAGAGACAAATTGGACGGTGTTTCAATTGTGGGAAAATGAGACAAAGCAGGCAGAGGAGATGCGGGTGGCAAAGAAGCATGAGATAAGGAATGCAGAGAATGTGGATGAGGGTGAGACTCCTGTGAAAACTGTGTATTGAAAATTAGGGCCATAGTATTGTCATCCATCCTGTCAGGGTATGGAAATACACTGAGGGTAAATGGCCTAATGCAGGAAGTGTCTTAATCCTATAACATCCAGCTGATTCAGGCTGTGGGGGACAGTGTAGTACTGCACTCTTCTGGCTGGGACCTTGAATAAATGAATGAATGTTACATTTATACAGCCCTTTTCTAAGATACACAAAGAGCTTTACAGAAGCACTGGGGAGCCACTTCAACCCAAACGTGAGGCAGCAGGAGAGGGGGCCCAGGCAGAGAGAACAGCCAACAAGACGGGTGCTTCCACAGACAGGACGGGGGCCCCGGCAGACCAACGCTGACGACTCCTGGGACCAAGTCAACAGAGCAGCTGTCGTCATTGTGACTCACCCTCATACATCCATCCATTGTCTAAACCGCTTATGCTACTGGGTCGCGGGGGGTCCAGAGCCTATCCTGGCAGGATCTGTGCACGAGGCAGGGAACAACCCAGGACGGGGGGGCAGCTCATTGCAAGGCACATTCACACACCATTCACACACACATGCACTCCTACGGCCAATTTAGCAAGAGAGAACATGCAAACTCCCCACACATGTGACCCAGGCGGAGACTCGAACCTGAGTCCCAGTGGTGGGAGGTAACAGTGCTAATCACTGCACCACCAAGCAGCCCCACCCTCATACATGATTTCTGATTCTTGATTTTAATCCCCTTTTCTGTTTTTGGCAACATATAAAGTGCTGTGAATGTCACTGTCAGATTGTCATATCATCCTCCAGTTGTCCCTTGTCACCCTGGATGCACATTGAGTGTTTGCTAAATATTTTATCTTGTAGTGTTCCTGATTTTTTCCTGTGTTTTAATTTGCAATTCTCAAATTTCATGACTGGCATCCGTGGGGACGATTAATTAAACCTGTTAACTCTGCACTTCAATTTCAAACTGTTGGTAACATGTGTACATATTTTTGTCTGATCTTTTCACCACCAGGTGGCGATATAGCAACTCCAGAGTTATTGATGGCTAGAACAAAAAAAACACAGTAACACAGAGGTGTAGCTAAAAATTCTGGGCCCCTGACAGAATGTCACCTTGCGCCCTCTGTCGAATTTTACATTCTGTGAAAGAGATTTGTTGAGCCATCTTCCAATGTAATCCAATACAGCTCTTTATTTGAAAAGCACTTTAAACAACCTTATGGACCAAAGTGCTGCACAAAGGAATAAATAAAAACATTCACACACTTAAAAACGAAGTAAAAGAAATTTAATAAAAACCAAAACATTCAATGTGAGTAAAAGGCCATTAATAAAAATTTAAAAAAATCAATTAATTAATAAAGAAAAGGCTAAGATTAAAATAAGATTTACTATTAAAATTAACATCTCACAATGTGTCAAAGGTGAAGGAGAAGAGATTAGAAGAGATTTAAAAACGGACAGAGGGGATTCCTCTCTAATGTGAAAAGGCAAGTCATTCCACATTTTAGGAGCTGCGACTGCAAAGGCTCGATCCCCTCTAAGCTCACGCTGAGTCTTAGGAACCGTCAGGAACAGCTGATCAGCTGACCTGAGAGAGCGGGTGGGGGTGTAAGGGTGAAGCAGCTCACAGAGGTCAGATGGAGCAAGACCACTGAGGGCTTTAAAAGCAAATAACAGAATTTTAAAATGAATCCTAAAATGTACGGGCAGCCAGTGGAGTGAGGCTAAAATGGGGGAGACATGCTCATATTTCCATGTGCGGCAGCATTTTGAACCTTCTGGAGGTGAACAATAGTGGAGCCTCTAACCCCAACATAGAGGGCGTTACAGTGGTCCAAACTAGTAGTGACAAAAGAGTGGATTACTGTCTCAAAGTGCTGCCTAGAAAGAATTGGCTTTATTTTGGCCAACTGCCTCAATTGTAAAAAGCTTGACTTGACAACTAACCTTATCTGAGTGTCAAACTTAAGGTTGGTGTCGACTTTATGTGTGTGATGTGTGATGACTGGTTTACAATATTGTTCCAAGGAACCTAAAATTACAGTGGAGGTCAGAGGAGTGGAGTTACCAAAAACCAACACTTCTGTCCATTACCTCCCCACTTCCTTGTTAGTTACAATATTTGTTCTGCATTACTGTACTGCTTTGGAGCCTTTTGATATTAAGGTGAATAACACAGGTGAAAAATTAAGGTGAAAAAAGAGACAGATGCATTGACAGCAGTCGTGGCCACACTTTGGACTGGGAGTGTAAGAGCAAAGGAAACTGAATCCACTATGTTCTGTCCTGTAAATTTTTATTAAACACCACATGACACACATACGAGTCCTGTTTTAACTTTCAGGGCTGATGGTCTGCAGCCTGGCTTGTGTTCTACAGTGCAGCGCAGGTGCAGTCACTGTGCTGAGCCCGGCGTTATATTAATGACGCAGCCTTTCACACTGACCAGTGAGAAATAACCTTGAAAATGACTGTGCTCTTTGTGGTTCTCCTTTTTTCTTACCACCAAGCAAGAGACTAAACATATTTTCTACTTATCAGTTATCAGAAATCAGAAATGTCATGCAGTAATCAGAGGTTAGACAGCAAGAATGACTTTTGTATTTTTATCTTTTGTCAATCTTTTATCCAGCGACTACTAATTCTCATCGGGGTCTGGAGAGGGTGGGACCTGTCCCAGGAAGCACAGAGCACAGGCCTGCATGGGATGCCATTCCACACAAGCAAAAACAATTAAGATGGTCAGATTTGCCTCACTGTGTGATTTTGACTGAAAGATGAACTAAGCACAGTCTTGTGTGTATAAAAATGCGTAGATTCATTTAACTTTAACAATGAGATTCAGCAACATGACCTTATAGTGTTAATGATCGGTATCTTACTGGTATTAACTGAATTATGCAAAATTCTACATTATTCTATATTATTGCACCCAAATTGTTCATACTGACTAAATGTAATTACTGACATCCTGGACATACTGCTTTTTAGGTTTGAATTTAAAATGTTAGTAGACAAATTCATGCTGTCAATAACATCTCACTTGCTCACCCACTTTTAGATAAAAATACCCTTTGTGGTTTTTCTAGTGAAGCAGTGGGCCTGAGCTGAGGACCTGATGGTTGTGTGGTTTTCGCTCACTGAGAAGAGAGACACAAACACCCTGCTCTCAGTCGGTCAGTCTTCCTGTAAAATGCAGAGGTGAGACTGCTAGTGGAAAATTACTGACTGCAGCGTCAACAACACATATAAACAGCAGCACAAACAAAATGTTCCACAAATGCAGGACATCTGTATGCTTACAGCACACATCAGACACGCTGACCCTCAGCACTGAGCTCCTCCAGGCTCTGTGCTCTCCCTCTTCTCTTCAATTTCTACACAAATCACTGCTGCTCCAGTGAAGATCCTGAATTTTGCAGGTGATACTACTGTGTTTGCCATCATAACTGAAGGTGATGAGTCTGCCTACAGACTGGAAGTCGTACAGCTGACCATCCAGTTCTGAACTCACATTATCCCAAATGTCCACATGCTTAGACTCCTCTCATCATCAGGGAGGAGCGTCCCTTGGCACTGTAGAGTAGATGGATGAGAGCAGGCTGATAACAAGGCTGTCATCAATTTTATGTGACACCTCTCACCCCCCCAGCAGACTATGGAGGCCCGTAAGGGCAGCTCCTTCAGTAAGAGACTCAGACACCCGGCGTGTGACAGAACGGTACCGCAGGTCATTGGGCCCCACAGCAGTCAGGCTTTATAATCTGCACTCTGCTCATTGAACTTTTCCCCTGTTCACTGTCTTCTGATACAGTTTCTATCTGCTGCTGATCTGCAATATTGTTCCTCCTTATTCACTGATGTGCAGTGTTGCATTGAGCCAGTGCATTATGCCCTGTGTGGCAGCTTCCTTTGGGAGGCTAATATCTGGCACATGAGCAATAATGTTACATGCAATAGGATTGTGTATAAGTTAAGGATTGTGTATAAGTTAATTTTAATATTCCTATAATATTCCTCTGTATGTAATATATTCTTATTTTTTGTTTCTATTATTACCCTATATTTATATATACATCCATTTATTTTACATTCATAATGATGTTGTTTGTTGTTTTGTGCCCCACTGCTCTTGTAACAAGCCTCAGTCTTGACTCTCCCTTTTAAGGTCTTGGCCTTAAATCACACTCGATATAGGTGGTGTCGTCCCCATCACCCTGACCAGGATACATGCTGTAAGATTAATGGATGGTGTTTATCTGTGTGATGAAAAAGAATGTGAATAAAACAAAAATGTACCATTATAAATGGGAGCCCTAGGATGTGTGGTGGTTAGAGATGTGGACTGATGAGAATTTTGCTTTTCTAAAGTTCTGTTGTGAAAACTGTACATTCCGTTCCATGTACAGTAGTGATATGTAGCAATCATGTGCTCCAGTCAAATGTCCAGCTGCATGAATAATAATGGTGGCTTGTTTGGATAAAATAACTTAGGCTGAATACTTGAAAGCGTGACCTGGGTGAGGTAGAGAGGAAACAGGGTCTTACAAGAAGCAGATATTGTTCTGTCTGTGTGGTTTTTACTCTTTGCAAAGTGAGTCCAGCACAGTGCAGTCAGTGGGTCAGTCTTCCTGAGCTGCATCTAACCAGTGGAAACATCTGCAGCACTGCAGAGAAGCACTCAGCAGACAAACAAACCCAAACAGCTTACAGCAGTATGTCACTTTTGGACAGAGGTGGACAAAGTACACAACTTCACTACTTGAGTTAAGTATAGATACTCCTCGTCAAATAATACTCAAAGTTTTTCAGTTAATTTTTTACTTCAGTTAAAGTACTGGAGTATTTGCATCTAAAAATACTTAAGTATTCAAAAGTACATTATGTTTTAAATGCAAGACATTTTTCAGAACCTAATGACTCCTGAACACCCCACTGAATACACTGACTGGCTTGTACATCTTGTAGAATAAAAAGCTTGTGGAATATGATACAATGACTATAGAAACACAACTGACATAACAAAAGTACAGCCATTGTCATTTTCATCTTATTTAACACCCCCCACCCCACTCACACAAAAGAGCATGGTAGTGTTCTTACAGAGCCGTAGCAGTGTGTGTGTGTGCATGTGTGCATGTGTGTTTGTGTGTGTGTGTGTCTATGTGTGTGTGTGTTTGTGTGTCTGTGTATGTTTGTGTGTGTGTCTATGTGTGTGTATGTTTGTGAGCCAAGTAACAAGACAGGGAGCAAGAAACAAAACTCCTCTTTCTTAATTATCCACATCGTTATTAACGACACAGGTATATATACAGGTACATATACAGGTACATGTATATACTCAAAAATACATCCAGAACACACAATTAAATGAAAAACGTAATTTAAGAACACTTGAAATTTTCATTCAGTTTCTTTCATCTGTTTAATATAATCGATCAGTCCCTGTGCGTTTGCCCCAAACCATTCAGCATGGTACACAAGGGAGACAAGTAAGCATGTGTGACATCAAAGAACTGATTGCAGCAACTCAGCCTTTCCACAACATTAAAGCCGCTTATTCCCCCCCATGCCATGAAGAAATAATCTCTGTGGCTCCCCTCTCCCCCTCCCTCAGCCCCCAGTCTGGCTTGAACATTTGCACTTCCAGTAAAAATGCGCCCCAAACACACTGACACCAAACTCAGCACCGGTACTCCGTAAAATCCCGTGATTCAGTCTCAGAAGCACTGGCTCCCCTGCCCTCCTCTGAACATTATTAAAGCTACACCCTGAACACTCTGTGTGACTGACATGAATGAGAAGCATCTTTATTCATAATCTCTGTAGCGGAGGTCAGAATACAGAGTGTCATTATTCCCGTCTTTCTTCTGTCTCCTGGGTTTTGGCTTCTTAAGGTTCAGGGCAGCGTAATTCAGTGTGTCCTCGTCATGGCACTGTGGAGACAAAGATGGCAGAATTGGATGGATCAAATCGGTTTGCTATTACCTATTTTCACAAATAGCACTTAAAATGCTGATCCCAGGATGGAAATCAGTCTGAGGTTCATTTGTTTTACTGACGATTTGTAATTTGAAATATTTATTACATACTTGCTTGCGTGACCATTCCACTTTTGATATATCACTGTTCTTTTCATCTGTTTAAAATATATAACACATCAATATATTATTTAATTTCGCACGGTATCATACCGTGGTCAGATAACATTCCGAATTTTCAAGCAATCAACATCCTTTTTGTCTCAAAAATGAAAGTAAAAATGACTTCTGTCAATTTAAGTGTGCATGTTTGGATACGTGTCATTTGTTCTCATATATCATATATAATAAAATTGCTATAAAGGAGATCTTGGTAATAAAAGTTATTGATATGCAACTTATTGCAACATGTATATTTCAATAGATTTTGCAAAATATGAAAGATATAATACAAAAATGTAAATCTTACAGTACAAAAAGGTTTATATAAATAAGGTGAGATTTAATAATGGATTTTAAAACTGTATTACCTGCAAGAGTGGTTTTAATATGAAAATGTTATCTATCATAAAACAATTTTATATTTCTATAATTTGTTAAAATCTACATTTTGTCCTTCTGAGTGCATAAAGCCGGGCAGCGTACCTGCACAGTGTGTACAGGTCAGTTTACATCTTATACAAATGAGAGCAACGTTCAGAATAATGCTGCAAGATAAAACTATCAGCAAGCCAGAGTGAAGAGGATCCAGCAGCTTCTGAAAGCCTGTAACAAAGAGATAGATTTCAGCATAATGATATAGAGACACATTTCCCATTTGCTTACATTACATTAGTTAAAGATCAAATCGATAACACATTACAGCAGTTGTTTTGTAAATAGTCCATTTTTAACATGAACTTCTAGTATTTTGCATTTTAACAATTTATATTAATATTTGAAATAATTATTAAATTAGGCTCCGGACCCCCCGCGACCCAATAGGATAAGCGGTTTGGAAAATGGATGGATGGATGGATATTAATATTTGAAATAATTATTAAATTAGGCTCCGGACCCCCCGCGACCCAATAGGATAAGCGGTTTGGAAAATGGATGGATGGATGGATAATTATTAAATTAACATCTGTGTAATTTAATTTAAGCACTTAAATTAGAAAATTCATTACATTAAAAAAAGAAATAAATGTCTTAATAGCAGAATAAGCTAAATAAAACTTTGAAGCAGATATACTCTCCACACTGGGTGCTACCATCTATATCCAGCTGTGTGCCGTTCCCAAACAGCATCTCCCCACACTGGGTGTTACCATCTATATCCAGCTATGTGCCGTTCCCAAACAGCATCTCCCCACACATGGCCACAGCGCAGTAGTAAGTCCCAGCATCGGAGAGGCTGAGGTTCCCCTTGGGGAGGCTGTAGACGCAGCTCCGTGTAGGAGATCCAGCCTCAGGGCTCTTCTCACACTCATCACTGCTGTTTCCATGGCTGTAAATGACTCCAGGAAGGGATTCTCCTGATCCATGTCTGAACCAGTAAACACTGTGTTCTCCTGCACAGCTCCCAGTCTCTATCGTACACTGCAGGCTCACAGAGTCTCCTGGCTGCAATGTGTCAGACACAGGCTGCTGTACCACAGTCCTGCTGTTGGAGTCTTTACCTGAAAAGCAAAATAGTCATGATGACAGCCCTTTGAGAATAACAATGGAAAATACAGATCCTCAAAAATTGTTCTTACAGATTTTTGGGAACTGAATCGATGTTCTTCTAGCCATCCAAGAAATCAGTAACTTCTTGGAGAACAGCTGACATTCTTCTCTCTTTTTATTGTATTACTGCTTATTAGTATATATCAGGTAACACTATACATTAACTGCACCTACATAATACCTAAATAAAAATTATATGATAATAACAAACATTATAATCATATAATGTCTTGTATTAATGTATGAAGGTAGATGAATATAATTAATTTCAATTCAAAGAAATGAAGTGTGTAAAGTGTACTTTATATTTTCATGATTTTCGTGACTTTACATTTGGTTTATGTTGCCCCTTTTCCACAGGAAGGTATTTATTGTTTTTGCATATTTAGCTCTTGATGTGTTTTGGTATTTTTGAGCATTTTGCTGTAGTACCTGCATAATTTAATTCAAGAGCCGAAGAGCTGTTTGCCCATTACTAGTTTGTCTATCTTTTAACATTAAAGAAAAAGTATACATAGTAAAAGGAATTACTTGGTTTCGTAGTTCCTCCTATTTATTTTCTTATGCACACAAAAGTAAGTTTTTCCGTTCAACCATAGCACTACAGCGAAAAGCAAAACGTCATGGCAAATACAATTATGCTTTATTCCAATACACATTGCTAATTTTTCATTATTATTACATTTATTCAGCATAATATCTTCAAAGGTTTCATGATTTAATTTGCAATCTTCTGGCCTGAAATCTTTTCCTGCTACACTGAAGACTCTCTCAGCGTGTGCAGAGAAAGCTGCAGCCAAAGGGTTGGCATCCTCTGATAAACATGGTTGGTTCAGGTATCGGTGACATTATGTGAACCTTTCATGGCAGGAATAGGGACTAGTTTGACTTTTGATGCAGGAAAAGTGTTTGGGACGTTTCTTAGGTTAGAAACTGCCGTCACTGCAGCCAACACTGACTTTTAAGGAGAGACACTCAGCTCTTCCTATGAGCAGATCCACCATGGTGCACAAAATGACAGTATAATTATTATTTTAGGTGACACTTCAAATGTTGCATTATTTCATTCTTTACAAAATGACATTTTTATAACAATGATGTATAACAATGTTAATGTGTTTATGTATAATTCATATTTAAATTAAAGTTCATATTTTAGTTAAAAGCTACACCTACAGTACGTATATGAACTTGAATTTGAATCCAAACCCTTTTTCGTTCTTCTTCTTTAAATTCAAATATAAATTTCAATGCCACAACCTGTTTTCAACCACAATTCAAATGTAATTCAGATTAACAAAATGAACTGAAATTCAAGTTCATATATGTATTCAAAATCCTGAATTTTAGGATACGTATTTGAGAATTTCATTCTCAAATCAGTTCTGAATGGTGCACATCCCTAGTTCATATGTTAAATCATGCATTTTTTTTTTCAGAGTGAATACACACTGACTGCTCAGATAAATAACGTCAAAAATAATTTTCTTTTGTTGCTTAAGATTTTTGCACAGTCCTATACTGTATATAACAACTCAAACATTTTTTTATGTTATTTGTTTTAAAGAGGCTGCAATGTGTAACATTAACATCTGTATAAAGAGAAGGTTAGGCTTTTGGCTGACAGCAAGCAAAATGCAACAAATTGTATAATAATAATAATAATAATAATAATGAATGATTTTTGTTTGATGTTTAGAAAAACATTTATGGAACAAAGCAGACAATAAGGTATCTTTGCTAATTTTATATTGACAAACAACTAAACTGTCAAAATTATTTTGCAGGGAATAATCTTACTGACATTATAATAAAGCAAATATGAAAATAGTTGGAATCTCATTTACCTGTGATTATGACAAAGGTTCCATTCCCGAAGGTGACCTCATGAAGAAACACAGCAGCACAATAATACACTGCAGAATCTGACGGCTCCACGTTAGAAATAGTGAGGTTAAAACTCCCCTCTGCATTCAGTAAGGAGTAACGTTTTATGCTTTTATATTCCTTGTAAAATTCACCAGGTACGTAGAGAAGTGCTTTCGCCATGGGCTGGGGCTTCCGACCAACAGCTTGCTTAAACAAAGTAACAAAAGTTGTTTCTCCTTGACAGAAGCATGTCAGGGTCACACTGTTTCCAAGCTGAACCCTCATCAGGTGACTGGGCTGAACAACATCTGTAGTCAGTGCAGTGTCTGCAAAAACAGAAAAACAAAAAAAATCATAATCAAATAAGACATATAATAGTAATCTAAATAACTATTAACTATGATGCAGATTAAATGGCCAAATTCCACTGATCACATCATACAGATAAATGAAAATATTAAAATCCCAAAATAATTTATATTATAGGGCCTTACTAATGAAAATGAGAAGACCAAAGAGTCTGAACATTTTTGTGCTTCCACTGTTTAGAATAAACTGCTCTGCTGCTAAGTGAGAGATCATGGTCGTGGTCGGGATGAAAGGGCAGGAAACAGAGAGGAAACAGAGAGACACACATCAGGCTGATCTGATTGGCTGTTCACATGGGAACTTAAGTAACAGTGAAAAAGCATTTTAATGTGCACTTACATGACGTTTATTAATTTACTCCTTAACATCCAGTTAAAATGAGAACAATTAGATAAACAGGAGCAGATACTGAGCATATAAAGTTCTTTGTACAGAGTGCTGAGATACTGTGGGAGAGCATTTGCTAATCATCTCTCTCAGACAAGCTCAGCACAGTATGAGTCTGTTATCTATCTGATATTAGACAGTCTCTCATACAGTAATAATAATTGATACTTTATTGGTCCCTGTGGAGAAATTGTCTTAACTTCTCTCTCAACTTGCTCTCTTTTTTTTAGAGTAAACAGAGTAAGTTGTCTGCGAAGGGCAGCCACCCATAGTGATGCCCAGTGAGCTGGGGGTTAAGGGCCTCGCTCAAGGACGCAGAGATGTGCTGTGGCTGGGTTTGAACCAGCGACCATCTTATTACAAGCACACAGGCATTAGATCTTCTAATCACACTTAAAAGGCAGATTAAATGTTCTTTCCACCATGCAAACAGAATGTAAATTGTAGCTTTACTGCTTAGATTTACATTCACACATTTGCATTTAAAACAAGCATTTTAAGTGATGTACATGAGAGTAAATGGTGAATCAGTTTATTTGCCACTCTACACATTACATTGGCGCCCATTATAAGTAACTGTACAGTGACATTGCAGTTCCTCAGTTGCTTTGATGCATTTCTGGAATCACCCTTAACATCTGCAAAACTGTAAGTGCATTTCCCAAAACAATTCGTGCAAACAGCACCACACAGATGGACTGTCTACAAAAAAAGTCATAGAGGCCACCAGCAGCCCGAATACCACACCGTAAGGCCGTATGTTAGGATGCTCTCTATGGCAGAGCGGTAGGAGGCCACCAGCAGCCCGCATACCAGACCGTAAGGCAGCATGTTAGGATGCTCTCTATGGCAGAGCAGTTGAAGGTCCCGATCAAGAAATCCGACAAGTTTCCCCAATAAGCCAGTAACCCCGCTTCATAGAACAGGCCACAGGACTGGTTTTGGTGAGATAGTCCGAGTAGTAGGTAGAAATCAGGATGGAGACTGAGTGTGGGTCTAACAGGTGAGCAGATGTAGGACAGAATGTAGAGCCCTCTGGTGGAGTGCCTGTGCATGACTGAATGTATGGTTTGGGTCTGATGGTCTGAATAGTTGGTAGAAATAGGCACCTTCCTACCTGATGTGGTAGGTCTAGATAAGGGGTCACCAACATGGTGCCCCAAGGATGCCCCCAATGACCACATGAGTTGCCCGTGGACCTGTTCTATAAAATAGCACAACTCACCAGCGAACATCATCTAAAATTTAATTTTGTCCTGTTTCTAATCTATCACATTTGCATTTATATAGATTTGAAATTGAATATAAAAAAGCATTTAAAACATGTTTATCATGCATGAAGTTTAGACATGTTTAGGAGGGCGTTTAAAACTGATATCAAACTTCGTATGGCTCAGTACCCGTGAAGTAGCTCTCCGTTTTAAAAAGGTTGGTGACCCCTGGTCTAGATCTTGCAAGTTTGTTTGTACTGGCTGTGTGAACATACTGTAGCACTGTTAAGAATATGCAACACAGCCTGAGTTGGGGATCTGCTGTATGCATCAGTAATATAATGCTTTGTCCTTTTCTAGGCTGTTCATTAAGACATAAAGCCTGAAAGTTTTCTGAATGGCATTAATGAAATTGAGCACTGCCCCCACCTGCTGGCCAATTTATTAAAACATTGAAATCGCTGTCTGCACAGGCTGACGTGTCATTTAAGTCTGATAATTTTCTATGAGTCAAACGGCAAGAAAATGACAAGAAGTTAAAAACATGGAGTTAGATGAAGGAGAAAAGATTACAAATTTGAAGATTATGAAATCAGGACATGTCAGCTAAGTCAGCCAAGGTGGGTCTTAAACATATGGACGGAAGTATGAGCGCTAAACTTAAACGGGTTCACTTGTAACCGCTGCCACCAAATTTCGTTAAATTGCTGGGGAGGTCCAGATACATGAGACAGGAATAGAAGGATTATTCTTTATTAATATACAGACGAGGGTTACAACCCTCCCTAGGGCAATAGAAGGGGATACCTGCCACGGGACATTCTAAAACGCTTAATGTGAAAATGCGTAACGCAACTTAATGTATTAAAACAGTCACCACAAATCACCAAATTTCTCGCGAATGTATCTGGCCATAAAGACTTACCTGACAAGAAATCAAAACCGAAATGCTAGGAATATGGACTTTAAGCCTTTTCTTTATGGGCGTCAATGGAGGGGAAAACGCTTGACGTAAGATGAAGTCCATATTCCTAGCATTTCGGTTTTGATTTCTTCCCTGGCATGGGTGACGGGTACACCACGTTCCCAAAGCCACGTTAGCCTCGAGCGAACTGCCCGGAGAAACCGCTCACACCAGCGCTGCAACCCGATCTCCTCCCCTTTTAAACACACATTTCTATGGCGTTAAATTAGTGCCAAAAGTCGTGCGCATAAAAACAGAAAATCCATGCTCTCTACGCGCTCGCGATTGCACAGCACTCACTCACTCGCTCGCCGTTAAATTAGGGCCAAAAGTCGATCCACGCGCGTGCGTGTGCTCGAGTGCTGAAAACCCATCCCCTCTACGCGCTCGCGTCTGCACAGCACTCGCTCGCTCGAATTTCCCGCTTCGTCTTACCGTATATAAAAGAATGGGCCAATGTACGGTAAATTGCATTGTGAATAAAATTTCTTAATACAACATCACAAAGCCAATTTAATAAATTCAAATCCTGGGAAGAACGCTCCTCAGATATTAGTTCTCGGGTTAGTGTTAGCAGACTATAGGCGAAACCACCTTAAGTGCTATCTGTTAATGTTTATTAAATTAGCATTAAAATGGAGAGGTTTATAATATCTTTTGTCCTTGTAGCTGCTAAATACACTCATTATTAAAGCCATAAAGTTGTCTGCCTACTACATTGGAATCTCCACTGAGTAAGTGTTTTTGATGGATTTTATTTAACTTTATTATACTCTGGTCCTTAGATCTAATGTCATACTTCTTCACTTATATTGTTTGTGAAAAGGTTTACCACGGTCAAACAGAGCAGCCACTACATCATCATACATGAACAAGCACCTCACAAAACAAAAACATTTCATTTTCATAATTAAAACTTTTGAATGGTAGGCCTAGTGTGTGGATCAGAGACAAGATCTTGACACCTCATTAACTATAATTTGTTCTGTGAACAGCTCAGATACCACCTTCTCGAAAGTCTTCTGCATAAAATAGAAATAGGATTCAGCGCGACTCCACTAAATTTGGATTACCTGGAGTTCCTTTGTCATCAGGAGCTGTATCTTCTGCAGGCCCTGTCTAATCACATTGAAGTACCTCCTGCTATCACCCTGGCTTTGCAAGAGCTCTTTGACCTTGTGAGGGCACATCTGGAACGTCCAGCCCCATGTGTCACACAGGAAGTCGCTGCCACCAATAGACGACCCAAGATTTTGATTGAAGAACAATGTTTGAAAGAAATGCTCCATACTCAACTTCCTGTGCCTTGCATAGCCACACTGATGGGTGTTTCAAGAAGAACAATCTTAAGAAGAATAAAAGAGTATGAGCTCTGTGTTAGGGAACTTGACAATTTGGTTTCTTCTGTCAAGAATGATCTACCAAATGCAGGCTACAGGATAGTCAATGCAGGCTGCAGTCAATGGGCTACAGGGTTCGGTGGAGAAGAGTTGCAGCCTCCATGCATAGGGTTGATTCCATGCGCATCATATAAAGGTTGTCAAGTCTTGGCTGTGTTGTACGCAGAATGTACCAGGGCCTTTGTCTCTAGTACACGTGGACACAAACCACAAGTTGATCCGGTTTGTATTACCAGCAAATTTATTTGGAGTAAACCCTGGGTGGATTGGTGTGAGGTGGTGGTGGGGCTTTGGAGAAGATTTCCTGCCGATCAACACTAGCAACTTATATCTATCTGTCATGGAGGTCTCGGGACTCACAGATATTCAGAGACATGTGGATAGTTTACCAGTGGTTTTCAGCAGGAAATAGTTATTACTACAAATTGTCACCCCCCCCCCGCCCCCCACAGAAACTGGATCTGGCTATAGTGGGAAAATCTTTTTTTTTTTTTTATTTGTGAGAACTTGAAAGCAAAACAAAACTTGGAAAAAAATATATGCTCATTCACCAATTTTCTAATCTGGGGTCTAAAGTGGTCAGGCTTGCAAGTGTATTTGGTTATTTGTCTATCCTAGCCTGTTGCAGTGTATATTTCCTGTATATTTTGCATGTAAAAAATGTTGTTTGTTATGTCAGTGCTTAATATTATCATGTAGTCTTCATGAACTTTCTTCATCTTGGCCAGGGACTGCATTTGAAAAGTAGCCACTTGACTAAAATTGGCACATTTTCAGAAATGCCAGCAACAATACTGATAATGAACACCCCTCTAACTGGACTCTCAGTTGGTTTAGAAAAAAGACTTTTAAGAGAAAAGAAAGCCTTCCTTTGGTTTTGCATTTTTCTCTTTTTTTGTTGGCTGTGCACAATATATTAGAAGAATACCTTACAATTATATTAGTTAAGAAATAACAGATTGCGTATATACAATATTAAGGTGATAACAACAACCCTCACTGTCTCTAGGTGCTGCTTCAGACAGGGCATTCTGCAGCAGGGACACCACCCGTCGTGCAGCATCCAGCAAATCTCCCTATCACAACAGCCCACATAACAGAATAACATTAGTGTATGATTCAGTAGGGCTAGTCCAGGTCTGGAAAGTAGTTGGGCCAGATTTTTAAACCAAGAAATTTAGCTGGGCCAGACATTTTCAGCGGCCCAGTAAGCAACAGGTAATGGCATTTTAAACAAACACAAATCAAGGTACATTATTTTAAAAAACTACAACTGAACAGAATCTGAGAGCAATATTTTTTTTCACTTCTGAAATGAGAAAAATATTTTGGTCGTATCTGACCTAGACGCATCCCAAAGAAAAAAAATGCCTATTAGATGGTAAACAGACATAAAGAAAAAGGGAAAAATCGTCTATAATCATCATCCGCTTATACTGTGGTGATCCATTTCACCCACACAGGCATGATCACCATTAGCGGTTTCCACATTATTGTCGAGGTGACTATTCACTTTACCTCTGCTTTCTCCGACATCTTCCTGATTCTGCCGCCAACAAGGGGCTCATAGGGTGGAGACTGAGGGTGTTAAACAGACCAATCTTTTGTCACTGAATGCAACAAATAATGTATTTATCTGTCAAAAGTCCAGCACCAGGAAAAGCAACAGAGTGACAGTAGAAACTGTAATAATAATGGAAGTGCGCCGCCCTACAGGGAAGGAGGAGTGATGGGAGTCCCGGTGGTGGCTAAGCGCGCGTGGGGAGAGGCGTCGTACTGTGAGGCTTCATGAACTTCCGATGGGGCAGTGCTGTCATACAGCGGGGAGCCTGAGAGGGGCACTGTGGCCGGGTGCGAGAGCCCTGGGTAATGAGTTGTAGAGCTGCGCAGTGTCACGATCGGGTACAAGCAGGCAGGCGATCGTGCGGGCAAGGCGTGCAAGGAGCAAGCGGGACAGGCAAAAACGGGAGTTTAATTAGGAAGCGCGGACGGGGAAACATCTCACGCATACAAACATCAATGACAGACACTGGACTCAGGTAAGACACGGACTGAAATACACAGGACTGAGCAAATTAACTAGATACAGCTGGGTACAAATCGGGAGAAAACACGTGGGTAATCAGGGGGGCGTGGCACACAGGAGGAGCGGACGAGCCGGGCATGACACGCAGGAACTGAGAGCCCAAGCTGTTGGACATTCCACTGGACTAGGAGACTGGGGTGAGTGAGGAGGAGCTCATTGACCACAAACTGGGATACTGGCTGTGTGTGAGCAATGGGGTGGAGATTAAGGAAAGACGTTAAATCAGCATGCAGTGTTGCCTGGAAACAACAACAAATATACTAGTGTCACTGTACTAAAACAATATCAAAATAATGCCTATTTTTTATTCATTTTACTTGTAGGAGTGCAAAGTACAAAGGAAAACAAAGAGTAACTATGGCGAAATAAATCAAAGCATGTCCCAGAATGATGGGCCTGAATGGATCAGGACAGAAGAAGGGCGAAAGTCCTGTTAACGAGGTGAGACGATGCAGACACAGGCCAGGATGTGGGTATAGGCGGAGAACAAGAGGGAAGACGGGGGCCCGAGACTCAGCATGGGGACAGGTGGGGGAGGGGAGGCACGGGCTCACCTGGAGCTGCTCCCGGAGGTGCCGCTATGACTCATGGGTAACATGCCGGAATGGGACGGCACCTGTAGGCTGGACCAGTTGTCATGGGAGGGCAACATGGACAGACAGGTAGACGAGCTGTCTGAATAAGCAGCTGCAAGTATAAAACAATAAATGAAGCAGGTATGTGGTGGGCAGTGTTACAGCGTCCTTAATATGGGTCAATACAGAAAAGGCATGTTATCATGTTATGTATATACTGCCTCCAGTTACTTAATGCCTAACTTTAATACATTGATTGATTTGTTCACTGCTGCAGCCTGTGTCAACTTTCCTTTCAGACAGATGTAAAGTCCATTCTGTTTTTGTTCTGTGTAGTTTTTTTTGAACAGCATATGGCTGAATTCTGTTAAACCTCAGACTGAAGAAAATTGTGTTAATTGAAAAGCAAATATCAAAAACTCAGTCTGCAGGAATGTTTTTCTAAATATTTCTGTGGACTTTTGGAAATTTCACGAAATTCCATTGCTCCATTACATAAACACTGAGTGAGATTTCATTCCCATTACTGCAACGTATGAAGAGGATTATGACTTATTACTTTAGGTTATCGGACTGAGTGAGTTTTGGAAATTTGCTCTTCGATAACTGAAGCAGTGCTGTGAATGCAAGAGGTTATATGCGTCGCATATCAACAGAACTGTATGTTTATGTCTTGTCTTAATTATTTTGATTAAATGTCTAACTATTCCCCAATATGTGTGAACATACTTGGCCAAATAAAGCTGATTCTGATTCAGTCAGAGGGGTAATCGTCGGTGTGCTGTACTATCGTGGTGACCCACACAGAGAGCTTAGGACCATGATTTCAGTGTGTGCTTGTGTGAGGGGACAGGCAGGGCGGCGGCTCACTGGGTGATGCACTCCTGTGGGTATAGGGGCTGGGATAGGGGGCGGAGCAGTTACTCCTCAAGGAGGAGTAACAGTCACAGCCGTGGGGGGGAGGAGAGGGAGAGGGTGCTCCCAAACTGGGGGTGTGGGTTTGATGAAGAGCAGAGAGACCCTGAGCCTGGGATGAACCAGCTGCCTACTGAAACGAAAGCGGATAAAAGACAGAAACTAGAACCTCAAACTAAACAACACAAACAACAATATCAAGTTATATTCAATCATTAAACCGTTATATATTTAATCTAAACAATAGTAATAAATATCGTTCCGATTCAAAATATCATTTACGGGGTGAATCTTATGACTTGCATTGGGAAACAGGAAACGGGCCAAGCTGCAGGGCCAGTTCAAAGGCATAGTGCGAGGCGCCCAGAAAGGGGGCGAGGTCTGGGCGGAGTCAGCTAAAGAAGAAAAAGGGCCTGACCTTTTTCTGGATGCTGTGGACTGTGTTTGTGTGTGAGCTGCAGCTGCATGTTCCTTACATTTTTTTTATTAACACCAGCACCGTGAGGTTTGGCCTGGACTGGGTCCTGTCCTGCACGGTTGAAGACATGTTGACTGATGGTCAGCCCGTGTTCTGTTGGATCCCACAGAAAGGAAATGGGAATCCCGTTTGGATCGGATGCTGACAGTTGAAAAAAAACTCATGTCTGTGTGTTATGAAAGAATATCAATAAATGTTTCCGAAAGGGGATGACTCATTTGGTAATTATTTACGGCTTATGTTATGGCTGAGAAATTTACAGTCTTTACTAAAGTCTGACTTCTTTCGAGTCACCTTTAATATAGATTGGACACTCTCTATGCTATGTACAATACTTACTATAGATGGTACATGTTTACCTGCTTGCACAGATGGATGATTAGGTAATTAGTGTAAGTGTGTGTGTGTGTTCAATCGCATGTATGTCCAAGGTCCATAGTAAGTAATATACACTGATCAAGAGATGCCCTGAAAGTGGATAGAAAGAGGACATTAGTGGGTGTATCACTTAGTGTAACGCGGTGCAGGAAAATGAGCAGGACTGCAAGCCATATAATGACCCCTGTCTATCTAGCTCTTAATACAGTATGCATACAGTGATGTATCTACAATGGACAGCTACTATAGCAGATAGCACAGTACAGGTGCTTATAATCTGTATGCTATTTCCATCCATCCATCCATTGTCCAAACCGCTTATCCTACTGGGTCCGTGGGGGGTCCGGAGTCCTATCCCGGAATCAATGGGCACGAGGCAGGGAAGCAACCCAGGATGGGGGAGCCAGCCCATCACAGCTCACACTCACACACAATTCACTCACACATGCATACCTACGGGCAATTAGTAACGCCAGTACCTCCAATTAGCCTCAGCATGATTCTTGGACTGCTGGGAGGAAACCCCACGTTTGTATTAAAAATACATTGGATCAAGTCAAATTATTTTTATGAAGAATTAACATCTAAAAGCTGCTAGTAGACCGTGGGAAAATAATTTTTCTATTTTCTTGCTGCCATCTCGTGGCCAAAAGTAGGTATTGCAATTTCCATCATATGTAAGAGGGCCTGCCCATCAGAGTAATGTACATCCTGTGACATGTATTGACTATCAAGACAAACTGAAACACGGTGTATTAGGCTGTCAATGAGTACTGGACTAGGGTGAAAAACTGCCTGATAATCTACCTATTAACTAGAAGAGTACAAACTGGAGACGGATCCCCTAATACAGAGGGATTAACGTCTGTGCCACATCCAGAACCATTCAGTGTAGGAGTCTGGTGGTTCTACTGGATACTGACAAGTACCCAGCCCCTTTGTTCCCTCTGATAATCATCAGTCCTCCTCTGAATGCCTTCACCACTCTATTCCTGAATAGGTACACATTTAAATATGCTAGCAAGATCAAGGTATTGGGATAACTGTTAGGTTCGCTGTTAAGAGAGTTGCAGTGAAAACCATCATACACAGTGGCCCTTTCTGGATAAGATTACCTCCCTCTGATCTAACAGGTCAAGATCAAAGCAAGGTGCATTGCAATGTCTGACACCCAGCACACTACAGCATATAAAATACAGGTATCCATCGCCTTCCGCATTTGGAACCAGGACCACTTGTTGCAAGTCAATTTGGGCGTATCTCAAGTTATACGAGAGAGGCAAGACATTAAGGACAGTATACACAGTACTGAAATAATAATGTACATATTAAACCACAGCACTTAATAAACAGATACTGCACTTACATTTCACAAAAAAAAAATAAAGCACAGATTGCACTAAGAAATCAAAAGATGCATGTGCTAGCAAACAGTGGGAGCTGAGGAAGAAGCAGTGGTGAAATACTTTATTGTACAGTACAGTAAGTTTCTTTTTATAGAATGAAATAGCATACAGGGGGCGGCATGGTGGTGCAGTGGTTAGCACTGTTGCCTCACACCTCTGGGACCCGGGTTCGAGTCTCTGCCTGGGTCACATGGGTGTGGAGTTTGCATGTTCTCCCCATGTCGTCGTGGGGTTTCCTCCCGCAGTCCAAGAATATGCTGAGAATATGCTGAGGCTAACTGGAGTTACTAAATTGCCCGTAGGTATGCATGTATGAGTGAATAGTGTGTGAGTGTGCCCTGTGATGGGCTGGCTCCCCATCCTGGGTTGTTCCCTGCCTCGTGCCCATTGCTTCCGGGATAGGCTCCAGACCCCCCACGACCCAGTAGGATAAGCGGTTTGGACAATGGATGGATGGATGGAAATAGCATACAGATCTTATAAGCACCTGTACTGTGCTATCTGCTCATAGTAGCTGTCCATTGTAGATACATCACTGTATGCATACTGTATTAAGAGCTAGACAAGGGTCATTATATGGCTTGCAGTCCTGCTCATTTTCCTGCACGCGTTACACTAAGTGATACACCCACTAATGTCCTCTTTTATCCACTTTCGGGCATCTCTTGATCAGTGTATATTATTTACTATGGACCTTGGACATACATGCGATTGAACACACACACACACTTACACTAATTACCTAATCATCCATCTGTGCAAGCAGGTAAACATTTACCATCTATGTAAGTATTGCACATTGCATAGAGAGTGTCCAATCTATATTAAAGGTGACTCAAAAGAAGTCAGACTTCAGTAAAGACTGTAAATTGGCAGCCATAACATAAGCCGTAAATAATTACCAAATGAGTCATCCCCTTTCGGAAACATTTATTGATATTCTTTCATAACACACAGACATGAGTTTTTTTTCAACTGTCAGCATCCTTCTCGATTGTCAGAAGCTCTGCGCTAGAGGGAGGTTTACTGGTCTTATACTCTTCTGGCACCTTGTGTGATTCCTGACTTGGGACATCAGTTTGGCTCCTTCTGTATGTGGTTTACATTGTATTTGTTCTTTAAAGTTGCCCCTTCAGAATTAGACAGTGTAACCAGCTTGCCACATATTGCCTGGATGACATAAGGTCCGGTAAAATCCGGTTCCGTTCTTCCTCCTTTCCGTCCCCGCTTCCTCATGTTGAACAGAAGCGCCTCATCTCCAACATGATAAACTGTGTTTTGGTACCTCTTTTGTATTCGTTTACCACATGCCTGCTTCTGTTTTTCCTGTGACTAGGAGATGTTTTCAGCTGTTGTTGCTTATTGTCTCAACTACTTTATTTTTTTCATCAAAAAACGTGCCGTAGCTTTTCTCATCGGGAAGAATAATTGTGGAAAGCTGAAGTGGAAAAACATTCATAGCAAATTATTATTATTCACAGATCATTATAAAGAGTCATTTTCTAAAAGCATTAAGAACAATGTAATTTGCTGTTTCAAGATATGTTTTTAAATAACTACTTGTCAGTCATAAGAAACTCTTCAACACACATGATCCGATCTTGCCACAAATCATTTTTAATCTCACTTTTGTTGCCAGCAGTTCAGACATTAATGGCTGTGTGTTGAGTTATTTTGAGGGGACATCAAATTTACACCATTATACAAGCTGTACACTGATTACTTTACATTCTATCAGAGTTTCATATCTTTAACGTTGTCCCTTGAAAAGATATAATAAAATATTTACAAAAATGTGTGGGGTGTACTCACTTTTGTGAGATACTGTATATTAAGGGATTGATTGTCAATAATATCAGTAATTCCTGATGTAATGTTAAAAGAATAGAGCCTGTCTCACACAGTTCTAAAACAACCTCAAAAACAGACTTACCATTTTATGTCATCATTCGTTTTCTCATCCAGGCCATTGGTTTGGGGATGATATGCAGCAGTGATCAACGGCAGAACAGGGGCTCTGAACGCAGTATGGATTAAAAAGGAATTAACCATCTCTCTCAATATAAAATTAGGATCATTTATTCTCTACAGAGGCCCCCATAGAATAGTGCATCCATCCCCTCACTCATGTTTAGACAGACGTAAGGCAACAGGCCAATGACATTCAGAACAGCAACAACATCAACAATTGTACAGCTAGTTTTAAAATTTAATAAAAAAGACAAACCAATTAGGTAATATTAATGAAATTATTAAAATGTGCAGATTAATAGTCAGAAATAATTTGCGATTTTAAGAGCGGAAAGGATACATTAAAACTCAATTACATTTATCCCTTAATAATTTAAAAAAAAGGTTTTTGAATTTTACATCATGATAAATGAGAACTATATGTGATTACTAATTACTGTTGACTAATTTCCTGTCTGGACGTTTCCCTCCTCATTGTTAAAAGTCATTATATGTCTGGGTGCCAGTCAGTGGAAGCACACAGACATGTTGGCCAGCTGTCATATTCATTCAGCACCAGCCCATCAAGTAGAGAATTCAGCACCACGGACAGTGACCTGTGTTACAATGACATCAGGTCATTGGCTCTAAATATTTTTCTAGAAATAACTAAATGGCTCTATTGTAGAAATTTCCAGCCAGAGTCTTGTGGTGCGTTCGTTTTTCTCTCGGAACTTGGAAATTCCAAATTGGGTGACATCACATCCAACAATCTCCCGTTCAAGCTAGCACAACTCGGAACAAACATGGCTGCCTCCATGAATACGCTGCTGTGTTGTTGCTTTATATTTTAGCAGTTATGGAGTAAGATTATTATTTCAGACAAATAAACAAGAAACAGGAACTAGTCAAACCACATTAAAAGCTTTATAAAGTATTTTAGTACATTCATAGCGATATTCTTTTTTCGAGAGGCAAACAAACTACAAACAAACCAAAAACACTAACAAGTCTGGTAAAAATCTGATATTGCATGTTAGGATACTGTTTACGGTCACAATATGGTATTCTCTAAATCGAACACGTGCAATTACATTAATAATTACTAATAATTATAAATAATAATAATAATAAATGGGCGGTATGGTCGTGCACTGGTTAGCACTGTTGCCTCACACCTCTGGGACCCAGGTTCAAATCTCCGCCTGGGTCACATGTGTGTGGAGTTTGCATGTTCTCCCCATGTCGTCGTGGGGTTTCCTCCGGGTACTCCGGTTCCCCCCCACAGTCCAAAAACATGCTGAGGCTAATTGGACTTGCTAAATTGCCCGTAGGAATGCATGTGAGAGTGCATGGTGTGTGTGAGTGTGCCCTGCGATGGGCTGGCCCCCCATCCTGGGTTGTTCCCAGCCTCGTGCCCATTGCTTCCGGGATAGGCTCCGGACCCCCCGTGACCCAGTAGGATAAGCAGTTTGGAAAATGGATGGATGGGATAATAATAAATTTAACAAAATAAACATTTTTAAGGATTTGTAAAATAGAATTAATGTTGAGTGTGTAAGCCGCCATGTTGAAATTACGTCACAGGGGCAACTCGGACAAGAAGATTCTGTCAGACATTAACGTCATAAAAGAGGCGTTTCTAATGGGAAGTGATGTTTTTCGTGACGTTTTTGTCCGAGTTGGAGTGAAATAATCAAACGCAGCATGTGTTCCTATTTGAAGAGAATATTCTATTTTTATTCTAAGGAACTACAGAAAATCAGCTCTGCATGTGATCTCCCCTTTACTGCTCGAGCAGGGCACACGCACATCAACAAGTGTCAAGGCAGCAAGTGCATGCAAACAACTTCTCAGGACGGTTACAGTATAGGACCTTCAGAAAGAGCCAGACTGCGGCGTCATTCAGAGATTCCATTGTCTAAGGCTTGCACTAAAACATTACAGCATATTTAAACAAAGTAGCATGGCACCTGTGTCAGAATCCCTCCCTGCCTTGTTCTGTTCTCTCTTTGTTGTCCCCATTTAGCCAGCACATGTCACTGGCCATCCTGACTCCTCTTTTGATTGTGGGTTTTAAGGATATCAGTGGGTCTGTGTTTTCATAATTGTCCCCCAGGCCACCATGCTGCTCAGCCCTTGATTCCAACTACAGTTGCAATCAGGTGGTTCTCAATCTACTAGGACTGTATAACAGGATTGGCCACCTGTTCTACCTTTACTCGTTCAGCCGCATTCATGAGTCTGGCCTATAGGTTATTCAAATTTTGTCCTGCCAAATTTACCGGACAGGAGGTGGACACTGCAAATGAATGTGTGAATACTCCAATACCTACATCTTTACAAGTTACCTGAAGTGGTTTGGTAAATGATTGTGAGGTTGGAAGTCCTTCTTGATGTCTGTTTGCAGCTCATCCACCAGCAACTGCACGAGTTGTCGCTCCCAGAGGGAATCCCACTCTCGGTCCGCTGGAGGGTCCATCTCACTGTAGCTGGAGTATGTTTCCATCAGTCACTTGGCGTGGGGCTCACAGAATTTACCAGGCTCCTGTTTAATCTGACGCACCTTAGTCCAGTCCATGCATCTGGGGAACTTCTCTGAAAATCTCTGGCAGATTCTTTGCAGCTATACTTGATATTGGGTACTTGCCGCAACTAAGTAATGGGTTGTTGAATCAAAGTCCCGTTCCATGTCAAAAATAACCCCATTTTAGGGTTTTGTTAAACAACTGGTCTAATTTGGATGCAGAGGTTCTGCACGGAAGGCCCAGTCTCTGAAGGGCTGTGGCATAGCGAGGCCTGTTCTGCCTGGAATCCGGCAGGTCACTGGCAACATCCCCCAACTCCTTCATCTATAAGGTCGGGAAACCAGAACGTTTACTCCCCCTTATGGATAAGGACATACCAACGTTGGGGCAACTCCTGCTGCCTGAGTCTTCAACCAAGTCCAAAACAAAAGTATACAATGTTAGGAAGGGTAATTCAATGGTATGAGACTGAAACTAGAAACTGTAAATCGGATGGAGTTAAATAGCAATACTGTGGAAGAGGCATGGGAATTTTTTAAAAGCACATTGTTGCAAGTGCAAAAGAACTTCATACCCGTTTCCAGAAAAACTAAATCTAGGAAACTGCAACCAAGCTGGTGTCATGACCTGCTTGTACGATCCTCGTGTGTGCCACGCCCCCTCATTAACCATGTGTGCTGCCCCGATTGTAACCAGCTGTTTTCTGTCAGTTTGAGTAGTCCTGTGTATTTAGTCCACATTCAAGTCTGTTTCCCCAGTCCTGTCATTGAAATCTCTCGCTGTTGGTACCTGTTTTCATCAATAAACCCTCATTCCCGACTCTCCGTTTCCCGGATCCTTGATTCCTCGCTTCCTGCCTGTTCGTCCAGCACGCGATGTCACAGGTGGTTTACTACGAAAATTAAGAATAAAGTCAGGAGCAAAAGGGCTTTCTTCCACAAATGGAAATTAACTAATGATTTCAAAATAAAGCAGGAGTATCTAAGTCTACAGGTTTAGTTAATAACAGTTATAAGGATGACGTTAAAAGTTTCTTCCAATATTTTAACTCCGAAAGAGCTCTAAAAGCTGAAAATCACTCATTTGCAGGATAGTAAGGGCCTTATAATTGAAAATGAAATTGATATAAATGAGTTTAATGATTATTTTACAATGGCTGTTCACAGTAGAATAGCTTACCACCATTTAGTACAAATACAACGATGTCTATGACCAATATATGTATAACTGAGGCTGATGTGGTACAAAGCCTAGCTAAGCTCAAAATAAATAAATCGCAAGGCCCTGATGGCATCTTATCTATAGTTTTAAAAGAGATGAGGGGTATTATTAGCCAACCTTTAACTTTACTATTCCAGAAATCATTATCTGCTGGTGTGGTATCTTCTGATTGATGTTAGATCATGTCTCATGTCCAGAGAGGCTACAACAGGATCTGGATTTAATTAGCGACTGGGCTCATACGTGGCAGATGAAATTTAACATAGATAAATATAAGGTAATCCATGCAGGGAGCAGAAATATAGTAAATATAGTAAAGTACAGATATTTTATGGGTTCCACTGAAATAAAGGTAGCTGATTACGAGAAAGATCTCGGTGTGTATGTTGATACTTCCATGTCCCACTCTTGCCAGTGTGGGGAAGCATTAAAAAAAGGCAAAAGGATGTTGGATTAAACTCCACACACCTAGAGATGTAAGTCAAGAGAAGTGATGCTACGATTATATAATTCCTTGGTAAGATCCCACCTAGAATACTGTGTGCAGGTTTGGTCACCATACCTTCAGAAGGACATTGCTGCCTTGGAAAAGGTGCAACGTAGGATGACTAGAATGATTCCTGCACTTAGAGGAATGTCTTATGAGGAGAGGTTCGCTGAGCTGAATCTGTTTAGCCTCAAGCAAAGGAGACTATGGGGGGACATGATCCAGGTATATAAGATTCTAACAGGTCGGGATGCTGTTCAGCCAAATGACCATTTCAATATTAATTTAAAATACTAGAACTCGTGGCCATAGTGGAAATTAGCTGGAGAACATTTAAAAATGAATCTGAGGAAGCACTTCAATTCAATTCAATTTTATTTATATAGCGCTTTTAACGACATGCATTGTCACAAAGCACTTTACATTTAACCGGCCAGAACCCCACCAAGCAAGCCTGAGGCGACAGTGGCAAGGAAACTCCCTCTAGCAGGAAGAAACCTTGAGTGGAACCTAGACTCAGAAGGGGACCCCATCCTCCTCTGGGCGACCAAGGAGCATGAAACTGCATTTACATTGACATTCATTAGAGTTCATATAGTTATAAAGTCCCAGTTGGTTTCATGTAGTTATATCCAGGAGTCCAGGTGCGGGTTCACACGGTGTAGTCGGCTCGGTATCAGCTCGAAAAAGAGAAGATGGAGAAGAGTTATTGCCCTACACCTAACCGGCAGGACTAAAGCAACTATGACAGCCTGCCTAAAAGAGTGACCTGGAAGGAAGCACAGGCATGAGGGTTTACAGAGGTTTTGGCGTCAAGCCACCTCCCATCCACAGCTTAAGTGATCGGCGAGAGTGGCAGGACGACAGCACCAATCCCCCCTTTCCCCTTCAATCTCAAATAACTATGAACCTCCAGATTTCCCATTCACCTTAGAAAAGAAGATTTAACTATCCAAAAGACTGGCGAAAGAGGTACATCTTAAGCCTTGACTTAAAAGCAGAGATTGTGTCTGAGTTCCGAACACTAATAGGAAGTTTATTCCATAGCTGTGGTGCTTTATGAGCAAATGCTCTTCCCCCAAAGGTAATGTTCTTTATTCTGGGTACGGATAGAATACCTCCATCTCGTCATCTAAGTGTATGATTCGGAACGCAAATGAGGTCACTCACATACTGCGGTGCAAGACCATTTACAGCTTTATAGGTTAAGAGCAGTGTTTTGTAGTCAACACGAAATCTAACTGGCAGCCAGTGCAGTGAAGATAAAATTGGGGTAATATGATTATATGTTTTAGTTTAACTATTGCTAGTAGCGGTTCAATCAATGCTGGGAGCATCGCTGAATAATTTTGATGGAACAGGGTCTAGCATACAAGTAGATGAATTTGAAGATAAAATTAAGTACATCAGTTCTGACTGGTTAACCAATATTCAATATTCAAAATGTTCTGTTTAATTGAGCATATTTTTGGTCAAAAAGTTTCATAAAGTCGTCACTGGAAAATAACCAGTGGTCTGGTTATTAGTCAGCTTGGACACCATAGTAAATAGGAATCTAGGATTATTTTTGTTTATTTCAATTAGTTCTGATAGATACTAGATGATTTGGCGGCACTAAGAGCCTTTTTGTAGCTACCCATAGCCTCTTTCCATGCTAGTTCGAACACCACTAGTTTAGTATGATGCCACTTACATTCTGTAAGGACATAAAACTTATAGGTCCTGCAGGCCCCAACTCTGATCAGCCTGCATCAGTCTATTTCAGAGCTCCGCTGGCCCAGGCAAGACTGGACTCAACTCGTCAAACCACCCCTTTTAAGGAAGGCAAAGGCCTGCCGGCTCCTGAGAGACTGGATAGGAATAACTGGAGCAGCACAGAAAAAGCAAGACCTTTCACCCCCGGAGTGACCAGAGTTCCACAATCAATCCACAGCAACAACAGCTGTCAGCCTCCAGACACAGACACCTTTTCCACTATAAACAGGATAACTCAGCACACATAGATGTTAGGGACAAATACACGCATGTTTGGTCTCGTTTGAATAGGCATGAGACGAGGAGTATTATACTCTCAGATTTAAGGCAGTATAGCTTTTCCTAAGAGAAATACAGAAACTTCGGCTCAACCCACCAAACTGAGAGAGATTCTCTCATGGTAGAACAAGGGAATTACAACCACCCCCTAAAGTGATCTGATTGGCTGGGGACTTGAGAACCAAGGTCAGCAATGCCCCTAAAATTAACCATTGACCGAAATTAGTCAGTCTTCAGAAACATGCCATCACCTGGTCTGGATACTTAAGGAAGGGCTTCAGAAGTAGTCGGGGAGTCACTCTGTAATCAGAGCTCCCGCAGAGAACTGGGTGAAAGTCTATCTGTAGTCAGATACTTTCCACAGAACTTTGTTCACTCTCAGCTGAGGAATGTGATTGTTTAATATTGTATTTGTCCAAATGTATTTACAAGTATGTGTCCACATGTCAATAATTGTATATTGTAGTATTTTTAATAAATGTTGTTTCGATTACTTTATGACTGTCTGATTTGCTAACTTCTTCATAAACTTTCCAGATTGGACTTCTATCCTTATTAGGACTATGGTGGTAAATACTATCTTGCAGCCTCTGGGTTAAATCCCATTTATTTATCCGGGTCCCAAACTTGACTGCCCAAGTTAAGTTAGGTGGATACCAAAACTACACCTCTGGAGTTCGCACACGCTGATGACAGGTACCGGTCTACCCTCTGAGGGGCGTACACACTATGTTCCTAGGCACCGGGCATAGTCCCTGAGACGCTCACATGGTAAGACAATGGGTGGCATCGGCGGAGGCCCAAAGTAAACCTCGTACAACCTTTTTTATTTTTAACTGAGCAATTTTCTCTAGTGGAATTAAGCATAGATGCTAAATAATCCGTAATGCTATCAAGTTCAGCAGAATTCGACATTAGTTTGGTTGAAAACGATAGCTCAGGGAGGTTATCGATAAAGTTACTTGCTGTATTTGACGTGATTGTACGTTTGGCATATAGAAGCGAGTCGGGGGGCTAATATTTTGAGCAAGGGAAATATTGAACGCAATAAGATGATGGTCAGAGATAATACTGGACTGAGGCAGTAGAGTTGAATACATGATATGAAGACAACTGGATCACAACTGGATCACGGGGGAATCATACGCAGGGAAGAACACACAGGCAAACAGCAGCAGCAACATTAAAGGCAGGACTGAGAAGCACATTTATACAAGGCTAAGCAGGGAGCAAACTAGAGGCACCTGAAATGAGTAACACAAGGGCAGGAAGGAGAGGTAAAACAAACGCGGAACAGGCATGGCACGTTATACCACACTAGGGAGGAAACGGGAGGTTCAGGAGGGCAGGGTGTGGCAGGGATCCGTTTCAAAATTTAATTTTGGCTTGTACAAACCTTGGTAAAAGCTGCAAAAGATCGATCAACCACTTTCTGAGCTATTGTCTTAACAAACAAAGCATCTGTTGGGGTGGCGGTGTCTGGGGAATACCATGTGTAATACACCTTGTGAAGATTTATATGTAAAACAAAATATTTTTTGATTCTATCACACATATAGAAATTATCCATCCATCCATTTTCCAAACCGCTTATCCTATTGGGTCGCGGGGGGTCCGGAGCCTATCCCAGAATCAATGGGCACGAGGCAGGGAACAACCCAGGATGGGGGGCCAGCCCATCGCAGGGCACACTCACACACCATCCACTCACACACACACACCTACGGGCAATTCAGCAACTCCAATTAGCCCCAGCATGTTTTTGGACTGTGGGGGGAAACCGGAGTACCCAGAGGAAACCCCACAACGACATGGGGAGAACATGCAAACTCCACAGACATGTGACCCAGGCGGAGACACGAACCCGGGTCCCAGAGGTGTGAGGCGACAGTGCTAACCACTGCACCACCATGCCGCCCCTTATAGAAATTATTCTAGGTTTAAATAGTAATTTAGCTGAGTAACTAGGCTGAAATTCTAGATAGTTGCAATTTTAAGAATTATTACTATTATTCACAGCTTTTAAGCATGCAGTTGGATGACGGATGGATGGATATTCAGCCACCAGAAATGCCAATTGTTGTTAAGAGGATCAAAGTCTGCAAAGTAGTATGCAGGGTTTAAGGCCAGAACACAGCATACTCTCCGACAGAAAGCATAAAGTTCACTGGGGGAATTTCTGTGGCCACTGCCTGAACAGCATGTGTGGAGAATGTTTATGAGGGTCGAGCCATGCAGAGCTGCTGGCCCTGGCATGTAATGATGAATCACAAATCAGTTAAAAATCGGTGCAAATGCATGAAGATTTAAACCGGCTGATGTGGAAAATGAATCACTATTGTAGGAGTACTTCACAGTACTTTAACAGAAAAACTGGTGTAATATTACATTTGATTTCACAATGTGAGTTTGACGTCAGATGTCACTGCGTATCACGTCGACATCGTACGTCAGTTTTTGGTTTTGAGCGAACGCGAGATGATGAATGAATTTGAAACTGAGGACGGCACAGTGGTTAGTGCTGGCTTCGGTCCAGGGCCCTTTCTGTGTGGAGTTCGCATGCTCTCCCCGTTTTCGCCGGGGACTCCAGGTTCCTCCCACGGTCCAAAAGCATGCAGGATAGGTTGACTGGTGAGTCTAAATTGGCCCTGTAGTTGTGTGAGTGTGTGCGACCTGCGGTGTGTAGGTGACTGCCTGGGCTTGGTTCCTGTCTGCGCCCCTTGTTCCCGGGATAGGCTCCGGTCTCCCCCGCGATCCCAGTTGGGATTAAGTGGTTTCAGAAAATGGATGGATGGACGCACCGCCCGATCTTCAATTGGCGGTGTGGCAGCATATTAGCTTTCCGGTAATCACAAACGAGGAGGAAACAGCGAGAAAAGCACAGACAAGACATAAACTGCATGCAAACATTGTAATAGACTGATAACATACACAAACAGGTCCACTGGCACCACCGTGAGCTGAGTGAAGATTATTAAAAGGGCAAAGCACGCTAAAAAGCTGCACATGCAAACCTTAGCTTATTTATTTGATTTATTTTTTTTTATTTACTTATTTTGATTTGGGATTTTTTTCAACAGTATTTTATTCAAATTCAGTTGCACTGTTCACAACAGTGTCAACAGTTCAGAAAGATAAATATAAGAATATTTTTGAATATATTTGTCTGCAGCTCATTCTGCAAAAAATTAGAAAATTGAACTCAGAATCGTGAATCGTATCAAATGGTGAGTTGAATGTATCGTTACATCCCTAGTTCTTACAGTAGTACTATGGTATGGTGGAGCCACATGACAGGAAGGCAGTACATTGCGAAGTCTGTTAAGAACATCATTCGCACTGAACTGCCCTCCATTGACCAGCTGTACTTTAACTGCCACAGTAACAAGGTTCAGTCTATAATCCAGGACTCTGACCACCATCCACAAACACTGACTAGCAGATTCATGAACAGCTTCATTCGCCAAACAATTCAAACCTGCAGCTTTTGCATCCCCTGTAATAGTCATTTCCACGGCAGCTGCACTGTACAGCTGTTCCTGCACTTTATCCACCACTGACCACGTATCATCCAGTTTTGTCCTGCTTTGTATCGCACTGTTTCTGCACCATGTTGTCTTGTACTCCCTTGTGTTGTTATGCACCATCTGTGTTGTTCTGAGCAGTGCCATGATGCAATATTACAAAAAGATCTTGAGGAAATGCAGAGTTCTGGAGGAGATTCTCACAGATCATGGCATGTGTTTATACTGAAGAAACTGTACAAATTGCTAGACATAAAACACAGGACTGGCAACTGTGGTACGTTTTAACACCTTGATAAAAAACTTAAAATCCATAGTAAGTAGGACAACCTCATAGAACCTTTACTAGTCATTGTTCAGAAGATTAACACGGATTAAAAACCATTACTATGAAAGCACGCTAATCAGTTAAGTTGATTATGTGGAGAGAGAGAAAAAAAACTGTCTTTGAAAAAGATCAACCATAGAACGAAGCTGCAGCATTGACACCCCCTAGTGGTGATTTGAAGATAGTTCTGTCTGTAGCAGCTAAGCAGTAGATTTGGCGTCAGGTGCCATGACAAACTCAGTGCTGCTCGGTTTGAACGGCAGAAGCACAAAAATAAAGGGGGCATCTACTGCACGCCCCCCACCCTTGAAAATGGTACAAATTATCATGCAACAGTTTTCTTAAGTAAGTCTTTTTGGGCGTCTGCAGAAACCTCCACGATGCGATTGCCCTGATTAAGAAGTGCGCAGCGGATACAATTTGGGATGCATCGTTCATCCGATTTATTAATATATAATTATTAGTATGTCTATATTATTTTAGAAACGTTACTTGACGAATATTTTTCATTGAGATTGATTCCCCGTTTAAAATTTTGGTGACACTTCATATTTTTTAAGAGAGACAGACAATTTGACGCATGCAATTTGCAGAAATATGTTGTGCCGCTATAAAGTACACAGGCAGCATGACAAACATAAGTACTCACTGAAGCCACGACATACGCCCGGCTGGCCCCAGCGGTACCCCTAAGAAGAAGGCTTTTTTCACAACCCACGACCATCACGAGGGCAAAAAAAACTGAATAGCCTAGAATTTAGTTAATTACAAGGCACATATTTATTGGAGCAAGAGCTCTAACATAAAACTACCTTGTAATTATAAAGTATTATGGCTGTGAACAATGTACAAACAGGCACAGAAAGTAAAATACTCCAAAAATGCAAAGAACCTAAATATTTTTGTTTCCACCGATTCACTCTTGATGTGTTAGGAGTCACAGTTCAGTAGCCTATTCTTCAGTATCTGCATTTAAGACCACCAACTGCTCTTTCTCCTCCTTCGCTCGTCGGCTCAGAGTATTGGACTTGGTAAGTAATGTTGCCCTTTTGGTTCCAGCAGCACTCTCTGCTTCCTCTGCCATGTGCTCAGCATCCTTTTGTAAACTCTCACATACACTTTCCAGTGAGACTCTCTTCCTCTTGAGTTCCTCAAGTTTTCTTTTTTGCTTTTCGCTCATCTTTCACCTTTGGTCAGAGGCGCTTTGGTTGCTCCCCCACACACTCTGACATGGTCGCATATAAGCCTCTGTGCAACAACTGTTTCCTCTGATAAGTTGCAGGTCTCCACCTCTATTCGTTCCACTTCGGCTTGCCCATAGGACAGCAGCAGCAAGTTCTTGCAGAACATCCAGAGGTCAGGATAAGGCCCACTAACTTTTTGATGTAAAAAGACATCAACTTTGGATGGTGCTGAAGGAATGAAGGATATAAAATCCAAGCCTTTTGCCTCATTGTGCAGGTGATTATCAGACTGCTGGGATATTGCATCACCTGTAATTACATTAATTACAGTAGATTAGATGCAGATCAACAATGTCAATACACAGAATCACATGTAGAATAGGAAAGTGATTTATAACCCAATTTTCCTATGATACCATAAATGTGCAATCATTTTAATTTAATCTTGAGATATCTCTAGGCTCATCAAAGAAAATATAACTGGGCTGATGCTTCTTTTCAAACACCAAGAGTCGGTCTTCTAAATACTGCTAAAATCTACGTGTTAACACTATTCAGTTCAGGGACGGATTATGGGTTGTGTGGGCCCCTGGGTAAAACGTTCGCGAGGCCCCCCCCCCACCACCACCACCTGCACCACCACCACAACCACCACAAGTCAAGGGCCCTTGGCAGCCAAACACCCTCCCTATAGGGTCAGGGGACCTTGTAGGCAGAGGATCAAAGAATGTAGGCCCTCTAAAATAGACAAACGAAAATACATTGCTGATAAGCGTTGCAAATTGTTTTGGGCTTGGGGCCCACGGGCCCCCTGCACCCCAAGGGCCCCTGGGCAGCGGCCCCGCTAACCCGGTTTGTAATCCGTCCCTGATTCAGTTAGATGTGAAAAAAGAAAAGCATAATTTAAAAATAATATTCTGAACTATCCTATTCTTATCCTATGATTTACCAGCAGATATCCTGCCTGCCAACCGATTCTCCTGCGCAAACTTCTGCATGAGATTTCTCCTTTTCTGCTGGCAGTTATTGTCACGATCGGGTACGGGTGAAGCGGCGATCGTGCGGGCAAGCAGGCAAGCAGGAAGCAGGAATACGGGGCAAACGGGAGTTTAATACGAGGACAGGGACCGGGAAACAGCTCACGCTTACGAACATCAGACATTAATGACAGACAAAGCAAACTGGGGAGACCAGGACTTAAATACACAGAACAAGGCAGCAGGAAACAAGACACGACTGGGCAGGATCAGGAAATCACACGTGGGTAATTAGGGGGCGTGGCACACACGAGGAGCGGACGAGCCGGGCATGACAGAACCCCCCCCCAAAGGCGCGCTACACCGGGCGCGCCAAGGAAGGGGGCGACGGACGGGACGAGGCAGAACAGGACCTGGAAAACAAGAACAGAATTAACGCACGACGGGAAACAGGACCGAAGCACAAAACAAAGCCAGGGACAAGACGTGCGACAAGAGCTGACAAAGGGATGGGAAGGCAGACAGACAGATCAGGAAGGGAGAAACAGAGGGAACAGGCGGAACACAAGGAGCGGGAGTGACGGGAGGGAACGACGGGAAACCAGGAATGGAGAAAGGAGGAAAGACAGGAGGAGGAGCAAACAAAGGAGGGACCAGGGCAGGAGAGAAGGGAGAGAAGGCGGGGGAACAAAGGGGAGCCCGTGGGAGCCCCAGCGGGCGACGGGCGGCAGCCGGAGGGGCCGCAGGCGGCCGGGAGGCCGGAGCCGGAGGGGACCGAGAAGGGGCAGAGGAGACAGGGCGAGGGACCCGCGGAGGGGCCAGGGAGGGAGCAGGAGGGAGCACCAGGGAAGGGGACGAGGGAGCTGGAAGGGGCCAGGGCGAAGGCACGGAGGAGGGGGGAGCCGCAGCAGGCGGCGATGTCCGGGGGAGGGCCGGAGGTAGGGGCCCCGCAGGCGACCGACCAGGACCCGGAGAGGGGAGCGAGGCAGGGCGACGAGGCACCGGAGAGGGACCCGCAGGCGCCAACCGAGCCCCAGCGCAGGCGAGGCAGGGCGAGCCAGGGGGCAGGGCGGGCGGGACCCCAGCCCTGCGTCTGTGTCCCCTCCCTTTACGGGACACAGACCCCAGGTCGGGGTCGAATTCGCCGGGGTGAGAGAGACAAAGTCACTGGAGGAGAAGGGACAGGAGCTGGAGCTGCTGCAGGCGGAGGGGGCGCCTCTGGAGCGCGGTCAGAGACTGGAGCGCGGTCAGGGACTGGAGCGCGGTCAGCTGGCCCGGGAGCCGCTGGAGCGCGGTCAGGACTTGGAGCGCGGTCAGGGGGCGCCTGCCCTGGAGCTGCAGCAGGCGGCTGCAGTGGGGGCGCCTGCCCTGGAGCTGCAGCAGGCGGCTGCAGAGGGGGCGCCTGCCCTGGAGCTGCAGCAGGCGGCTGCAGAGGGGGCGCCTCTGCAGGAACTGGAGCGCGGTCAGGAACTGGAGCGCGGTCAGGAACTGGAGCGCGGTCAGGAACTGGAGCGCGGTCAGGAACTGGAGGTGGCTGCAGTGGGGGCGCCTGCCCGGGAGCTGCAGCACGGTCAGGAACTGGAGGTGGCTGCAGTGGGGGCGCCGGCCCGGGAGCTGCAGCAGGCGGCTGCAGAGGGGGCGCCTCTGCAGGAACTGGAGCGCGGTCAGGAACTGGAGCGCGGTCAGGAACAGGAGCTGGCTGCAGAGGGGGCGCCTGCCCGGGAGCTGCAGCAGGCGGCTGCAGAGGGGGCGCCTGCCCGGGAGCTGCAGCAGGCGGCTGCAGAGGGGGCGCCTGCCCGGGAGCTGCAGCAGGCGGCTGCAGAGGGGGCGCCTGCCCGGGAGCTGCAGCAGGCGGCTGCAGAGGGGGCGCCTCTGCAGGAACTGGAGCGCGGTCAGGAACTGGAACGCGGTCAGGAACAGGAACGCGGTCAGGAACAGGAGCTGGCTGCAGTGGGGGCGCCTGCCCTGGAGCTGCAGGTGGCTGCAGTGGGGGCGCCTGCCCTGGAGCTGCAGGTGGCTGCAGTGGGGGCGCCTGCCCTGAAGCTGCAGGTGGCTGCAGTGGGGGCGCCTGCCCTGGAGCTGCAGGTGGCTGCAGTGGGGGCAGCGAAGGCGGCTGCGCAGGCGGCGGCGGCTGCACGGGAGCGGGGTCCGCCGGCAATGGCGGCTGCACGGGAGCGGGGTCCGCCGGCAATGGCGGCTGCACGGGAGCGGGGTCCGCCGGCAATGGCGGCTGCACGGGAGCGGGGTCCGCCGCCAATGGCGGCTGCACGGGAGCGGGGACTGCAGCCCTCTGGAGCAGTAAGAGCTGCCGCACGTCCTCTGCCATACTCACCAGCTCCTCGGGGTCGGAAGCGGGAGTAAATGCTGCAAAGCTCCTCTGGAGTCGCTCCGCTAGCCCCGCTACCTCCGGACTTACTGGAGGGACCAGTTCCCCCCAGATCCTCCAGAACAACCCCTGGAGGGCAAAGAACTGGGAGGCGCAGTTCACCGGCTTCCCTAAGTGAGGCGCGGGCAGCGCCTCCGGGGTGGTTACTGCAGGGGGAGAGAGCTGTGTGTCCGTGGGCGTTAACGGAGGGAGCTCCTCGGGACAGGCAATCGCCGGTCTCCTCCTCCTTCTCCGGCGCCCAGCGGCGGCGAGAGGTGGTGCGATGTCCTGAGAAACAGGCGGTGAAAGGATCGGCTCCGGGTAAGGGTAGAGGAAGGGCTCCTCGTCCTCATCCTCACTGGAGAGCCAGTACTTCCACACGGGATCGGGGTAGTGTGTGGTCAGCTTCCGGGCTGGAGGTAGAGCGGGTACTTCCCTCTCATTCTCCTCCGAAGTGATCCATAGCCGGGAGAGCGAACAGGCTCCCAGGCGGATCGTCTCCTCCGGTCCTCTCCTCCTTCTCCGGGGGCCTTTCCTTTTGTGGTCTGTCATTCTGTCACGATCGGGTACGGGTGAAGCGGCGATCGTGCGGGCAAGCAGGCAAGCAGGAAGCAGGAATACGGGGCAAACGGGAGTTTAATACGAGGACAGGGACCGGGAAACAGCTCACGCTTACGAACATCAGACATTAATGACAGACAAAGCAAACTGGGGAGACCAGGACTTAAATACACAGAACAAGGCAGCAGGAAACAAGACACGACTGGGCAGGATCAGGAAATCACACGTGGGTAATTAGGGGGCGTGGCACACACGAGGAGCGGACGAGCCGGGCATGACAGTTATCTGGCTGGTGTGCATTTTGTTTGGGTCCAAGCACGTCATCTCATGTACAATCGAGTACTTCAGAGGGCATTTATCCAAGGCCTTTTTGCACATTTTTGAGAGCACAATCTGGCAATTTTTTTTAATCTGAAGGACACCAAGGTCACTTCCACTGCCTTTGGCTCCTGACTGTCTCTGACAAAAAGATGGTTTGTCAAATTTCCAGAATCTTTCTGCACACTCAGCCCAAGGTTAACACTACCTCAGCTGTACATATCAAACCAGCTCAAACTCCATGTTATTCACATATTTTTTACTTCACAATTGTTTGATACATTTGTATGTAAAGATACCAGTGAATTCACAGAAGTCCCACCTTGATGACAGCCATTCCTATATCCACCTCCTTTGGACTGAGCCAGAGTTTTTGCCTGTACAACAGCTGTACATGTTGCTACACAACACTTAAACATTCTATTTCCTCAATGAACTATTTTTTTTGCAGCAAAAGCCATGAAGCAGCAATAAAATCTTTAAAATATGCTTACCAATAAATATGGTTCTCCCATTTAAACACATGTAAAGATAAACCATGGATATTTAAAAATCATGGGTTCGTTAATGAGTTTAAATGTTATTGAATGGCTTACCTTAAACTTCTCCAGTAAGTCTTCAGCGGTGGAGTGGCTCATGTACTGTGATCCCAGAACCAGGACTGCACTCGAGAGCCATTCTCATAATTCACCCAATACCTGACATGCACATCCAGTTGTTTTCTTTTGATGGTCCTGTTCATACTTACGTCAAACATGACAACGAAGCTCCCTTTTAATATATGGAGCGAGTCCAAATCGCGCAAGAAAAGCGGTTTTATCTTTACCACAAGTGACCCTGCGAGTCAGGGAACATCACCCTGGAGACGGTGTGAATGTCATCATTGGACGTATAGGAGTGATGTCGGCAAACCGTTTGCAAAGCCCATAGCACTTCTGCTTTCAGTGTGGGTTGAGGAGGATGTACTGAAGGCATTATTTGTCATGGGATCCGGAGACACTGCCAAAACGGGTGTAGGCCTATCTTTAGAGGTTGTACTTATCTCCACTGAATAAACATTTGAGGAAAATTTTTAGGTTAAAATCTGGGCTTATTCTATACTGAACAAAAATATAAACGCAACACTCTTGTTTCTGCTCCCATTTTTCATGAGATGGACTTAAAGACCTACAATTCATTCCAGATACACAATATTACCATTTCTCTCAAACATTTCTCACAAATCAGTCTAAATGTGTGATAGTGAGCACTTCTGCTTTGCTGAGATAATCCATCCCACCTCACAGGTGTGCCACATCAAGATGCTGATCTGACATCATGGGTAGTGCACAGGTGTACCTTATACTGCCCACAATAAAAGGCCACCCTGGAATGTGCAGTTTTTTGCTTTATTGGGGGTCTGGGGACTCAGAACCGGTCAGTATCTGGTGTGACCACCATTTGCCTCATGCAATGCAACACATCTTCTTCGCATAGAGTTTATCAGATTGTCAATTGTGGCCTGTGGAATGTTGGTCCACTCCTCTTCAATGGCTGTGCGAAGTTGTTGGATATTAGTGGGAACTGGTACACGCTGTCGTATACGCCGGTCAAGCACATCCCAAACATGCTCAACGGGTGACATGTCCGGTGAGTATGCTGGCCATGCAAGAACTGGGACATTTTCAGCTTCCAAGAACTGTGTACAGATCCTTGCAACATGGGGCCGTGCATTATCTGTCTGAGTGGCTGGTCTCAGACGATCTTGGAGGTGAACCTGCTGGATGTGGAGGTCCTGGGCTGGTGTGGTTACACGTGGTCTGCGGTTGTGAGGCCGGTTGGATGTACTGCCATATTCTCTGAAACGCCTTTGGAGACGGCTTATGGTTGAGAAATGAACATTCAATGCACGAGCAACAGATCTGGTTGACATTCCTGCTGTCAGCATGCCAATTGCACGCTCCCTCAATGCTTGTGGCATCTGTGGCATTTTGCTGTGAGACAAAACTGCACATTCCAGGGTGGCCTTTTATTGTGGGCAGTATAAGGTACACCTGTGCACTACCCATGATGTCAGATCAGCATCTTGATGTGGCACACCTGTGAGGTGGGATGGATTATCTCAGCAAAGCAGAAGTGCTCACTATCACACATTTAGACTGATTTGTGAGAAATGTTTGAGAGAAATGGTAATATTGTGTATCTGGAATGAATTGTAGATCTTTAAGTCCATCTCATGAAAAATGGGAGCAAAAACAAAAGTGTTGCGTTTATATTTTTGTTCAGTGTACATTGATTTACAGAATCAAATTTAAAAAACAAAGATACACT